>NC_091473.1:257545588-257710454 GCF_036971445.1 Narcine bancroftii
CTCTGATTCCCTGCCTCTGATTCCCTGCCTCTGATTCCCCGCCTCTGATTCCCCGCCTCAGATTCCCTGCCTCAGATTCCCTGCCTCAGATTCCCTGCCTCTGATTATCTGCCTCAGATTCCCTGCCTCAGATTCCCTGCCTCAGATTCCCTGCCTCTGATTGCCTGCCTCTGATTCCCTGCCTCTGATTCCCTGCCTCTGATTCCCTGCCTCTGATTCCCTGCCTCTGATTGCCTGCCTCAGATTCCCTGCCTCAGTTTCCCTTCACCTGATTCCCTTCATCTGATTCCCTGCCTCTGATTCCCTGCCTCTGATTCCCTGCCTCTGATTCCCCGCCTCTGATTCCCCGCCTCAGATTCCCTGCCTCAGATTCCCTGCCTCAGATTCCCTGCCTCTGATTATCTGCCTCAGATTCCCTGCCTCAGATTCCCTGCCTCAGATTCCCTGCCTCTGATTGCCTGCCTCTGATTCCCTGCCTCTGATTCCCTGCCTCTGATTGCCTGCCTCTGATTCCCTGCCTCTGATACCGCACCTCTGATTCCATGCCTCTCTTTCCTTGTCTCTGATTCCCCGCCTCTGATTCCCTGCCTCTGATACCCTGCCTCTCTTTGCCTGCCTCTATTTCCGTGCCTCTTTCTCTGCATCTAGTTTCCCACATCTCATTTGCCCCCTCTGATTACCCGCCTCTGATTCCATGCCTCTGATTCACTGCCTCAGATTCCCTGCCTCAGATACCCCGACTCAGATTTACCGCATCAGATTCCCCGCCTCAGATTCCCTGCCTCAGATTCACTGCCTCCGATTCCCCGCCTCTGATTCCCCGCCTCTGATTCCCCGCCTCTGATTCCCAGCCTCTGAATCCCCGCCTCTGAATCCCCGCCTCTGATTCCCCGCCTCTGTTTCCCCGCTTCTGATTCCCCGCCTCTCATTCCCCACCTCTGATTCCCCGCCTCTGATTCCAGGCCTCTGATTCCCCACCTCTGATTCCCCACCTCTGATTGCCTGCCACTGATTGCCCACCTCTGATTCCCCGCCTCTGATTCCCCGCCTCTGATTCCCCACCTCTGTCTGTATGCCTCTCTTTCGCCTCCACTCTTTCCCCTCCACTCTTTCCGCGCCTCTCTTACCCTCCCTCAATTTCAACAACACTGTTTGATCTGTTTTGTGTACCTCATTTTAAACACACAAGTTCCAACCACTATGTTTTGCCCGCCTCTTTCCCCGCCTCTATATATCCACCTATGTTTACCTGCCTCTGTTTACCCGCCTGTTTCACCACCTCTGATTCCCCACCTTTCATTCCCCGCCTCTCTTTCCCTGCCTCTATTTCCGCGCCTCTTTCTCTGCCTCGCTTTCCCCACATCTCTTTTCCTCCCCCTGATTCCCCGCCTCTGATTCCCCACCTCTGATTCCCTGCCTCTGATTCCCCGCCTCTGATTCCCTGCCTCAGATTCCCTGCCTCAGATTCCCTGCCTCAGATTCCCTGCCTCTGATTCCCCGCCTCTGATTCCCCGCCTCTTATTCCCCGCCTCTGATTCCCCGCCTCTGATTCCCCACCTCTGATTCCCTGCCTCAGATTCCCCGGCTCTGATTCCCTGCATCAGATTCCCTGCCTCAGATTTCCTGCCTCCGATTCCCCGCCTCTGATTCCCTGCCTCTTATTCCCCGCCTCTGATTCCCTGCCTCTGATTCCCTGCCTCTGATACCCTGCCTCTCTTTGCCTGCCTCTATTTCGGTGCCTCTTTCTCTGCATCTAGTTTCCCACATCTCATTTGCCCCCTCTGATAACCCGCCTCTGATTCCATGCCTCTGATTCCCTGCCTCTGATTCCCCGCCTCTGATTCCCCGCCTCTGATTCCCCGCCTCAGATTCCCCGGCTCTGATTCCCTGCCTGAGATTCCCTGAATCAGATACCCCGCCTCAGATTCCCCGCCTCAGATTCCCCGCCTCAGATTCCACGCCTCAGATTCCCCGCCTCAGATTCCCCGCCTCAGATTTCCCGCCTCAGATTCCCCGCCTCAGATTCCCCGCCTCAGATTCCCCGCCTCAGATTCCCCGCCTCAGATTCCCCGCCTCAGATTCCCCGCCTCAGATTCCCCGCCTCAGATTCCCTGCCTCAGATTCCCTGCCTTTGATTGCCTGCCTCTGATTCCCTGCCTCTGATTCCCTGCCTCTGATACCCTGCCTCTCTTTGCCTGCCACTATTTCGGTGCCTCTTTCTCTGCATCTAGTTTCCCACATCTAATTTGCCCCCTCTGATAACCCGCCTCTGATTCCATGCCTCTGATTCCCTGCCTCTGATTCCCCACCTCTGATTCCCTGCCTCTGATTCCCCGTCTCTGATTCGCTGCCTCAGATTCCCTGCCTCAGATTAACTGCCTCAGATTCCCTGCCTCAGATTCCCTGCCTCTTATTCCCCGCCTCTGATTCCCCGCCGCTGATTCCCCGCCTCTGATTCCCTGCCTCTATTTCCCCGCCTCTGATTCCCCGCCTCTGATTCCCCGCCTCAGATTTCCCGGCTCTGATTCCCTGCCTGAGATTCCCTGCCTGAGATTCCCCGCCTCAGATTCCCTGCCTCAGATTCCCCGCCTCAGATTCCCCGCCTCAGATTCCCCGCCTCAGATTCCCCATCTCAGATTCCCCGCCTCAGATTCCCCGCCTCAGATTCCCCGCCTCAGATTCCCTGCCTCAGATTCCCTGCCTCTGATTGCCTTCCTCTGATTCCCTGCCTCTGATTCCCTGCCTATGATACCCTGCCTCTGATTCCCTGCCTCTGATTCCCTGCCTCTAATTCCCTGCCTCTGATTCCGCACCTCTGATTCCACGCCTCTCTTTCCGTGTCTCTGATTCCCCGCCTCTGATTCCCTGCCTCTGATACCCTGCCTCTCTTTGCCTGCCTCTATTTCCGTGCCTCTTGCTCTGCATCTAGTTTCCCACATCTCATTTGCCCCCTCTGATAACCCGCCTCTGATTCCATGCCTCTGATTCCCCGCCTCTGATTCCCCGCCTCTGATTCCCCGCCTCTGATTCCCTGCCTCAGATTCCCTGCCTCAGATTCCTTGCCTCAGATTCCCTGCCTCTGATTCCCCGCCTCTGATTCCCCGCCTCTGATTCCCTGCCTCTGTTTCCCCGCCTCTGATTCCCCGCGTCTGATTCCCCGCCTCAGATTCCCCGGCTCTGATTCCCTGTGTGAGATTCCCCGCCTCAGATTCCCCGCCTCAGATTCCCCGCCTCAGATTCCCTGCCTCAGATTCCCCGCCTCAGATTCCCCGCCTCAGATTCCCCGCCTCAGATTCCCCGCCTCAGATTCCCCGCCTCAGATTCCCTGCCTCAGATTCCCTGCCTCAGATTCCCTTCATCAGATTCCCTTCATCTGATTCCCTGCCTCTGATTCCCTGCCTCTGATTCCCCACCTCTGATTCCCCGCCTCAGATTCCCTGCCTCAGATTCCCTGCCTCAGATTCCCTGCCTCTGATTGCCTGCCTCTGATTCCCTGCCTCTGATTCCCTGCCTCTGATTCCCTGCCTCAGATACCCCGACTCAGATTTACCACCTCAGATTCCCCGCCTCAGATTCCCTGCCTCAGATTCCCTGCCTCAGATTCCCTGCCTCAGATTCCCTGCCTCATATTCCCCGCCTCCGATTCCCCGCCTCTGATTCCCCGCCTCTGATTCCCAGCCACTGATTCCCCGCCTCTGATTCCACGCCTCTGATTCCCCGCCTCTGATTCCCCGCCTCTGATTCCACGCCTCTGATTCCCCGCATCTGATTCCAGGCCTCTTATTCCCCGCCTCTGATTCCCCACCTCTGATTGCCTGCCACTGAGTGCCCGCCTCTGATTCCCCGCCTCTGATTCCCCGCCTCTGATTCCCCACCTCTGATTCCCTGCCTTAGATTCCCTGCCTCAGATTCCCTGCCTCTGAGTCCCCGCCTCAGATTCCCCGGCTCTGATTCCCTACCTGTGATTCCCTGCCTCAGATTTTCTGCCTCAGATTCCCCGCCTCAGATTCCCCGCCTCAGATTCCCCGCCTCAGATTCCCCGCCTCAGATTCCCCGCCTCAGATTCCCCGCCTCAGATTCCCTGCCTCTGATTGCCTGCCTCTGATTCCCTGCCTCTAATTCGCTGCCTCTAAATCCCTGCCTCTGATTCCCTGCCTCTGATTCCCTGCCTCTGATTCCGCGCCTCTGATTCCACACCTATCTTTCCGTGTCTCTGATTCCCCGCCTCTGAATCCCTGCCTCAGATTCCCCGCCTCTGATTCCCCGCCTCTGATTCGCCGCCTCTGATTCCCCGCCTCTGATTCGCCGCCTCTGATTACCCGCCTCTGATTCCCCTCCTCTGATTCCCCACCTCTGATTCCCCGCCTCAGATACCCTGCCTCATATTCCCTGCCTCAGATTCCCTGCCTCAGATTCCCTGCCTCAGATTCCCCGCCTCTGTTTCCCCGCCTCTTATTCCCCGCCTCTGATTCCCCGCCTCTGATTCCCCGCCTCTGATTTCCTGCCTCGGTTTCCCCGCCTCTGATTCCCCACCTCTGATTCCCTGCCTCAGATTTCCCGGCTCTGATTCCCTACCTGAGATTCCCTGCCTGAGATTCCCCGCCTCAGATTCCCTGCCTCAGATTCCCCGCCTCAGATTCCCCGCCTCAGATTTCCCGCCTCAGATTCCCCGTCTCAGATTCCCCGCCTAAGATTCCCCGCCTGATTCCCTGCCTCTGATTCCCTGCCTCTGATTCCCTGCCTCTGATTCCGCACCTCTGATTCCACGCATCTCTTTCCGTGTCTCTGATTCCCCGCCTCTGATTCCCTGCCTCTGCTACCCTGCCTCTATTTGCCTGCCTCTATTTCCGTACCTCTTTCTCTGCATCTAGTTTCCCACATCTCATTTGCCCCCTCTGATAACCCGCCTCTGATTCCATGCCTCTGATTCCCCGCCTCTGATTCCCTGACTCAGATTCCCCGCCTCAGATTCCCCGCCTCAGATTCCCCGCCTCAGATTCCCTGCCTCAGATTCCCTGCCTCAGATTCCCTGCCTCAGTTTCCCTTCATCTGATTCCCTTCATCTGATTCCCTGCCTCTGATTCCCTGCCTCTGATTCCCTGCCTCTGATTCCCCGCCTCTCATTCCCCGCCTCAGATTCCCTGCCTCAGATTCCCTGCCTCAGATTCCCTGCCTCTGATTATCTGCCTCAGATTCCCTGCCTCAGATTCCCTGCCTCAGATTCCCTGCCTCTGATTGCCTGCCTCTGATTCCCTGCCTCTGATTCCCTGCCTCTCATTCCCTGCCTCTGATTCCCTGCCTCTGATTGCCTGCCTCAGATTCCCTGCCTCAGTTTCCCTTCATCTGATTCCCTTCATCTGATTCCCTGCCTCTGATTCCCTGCCTCTGATTCCCTGCCTCTGATTCCCCGCCTCTGATTCCCCGCCTCAGATTCCCTGCCTCAGATTCCCTGCCTCAGATTCCCTGCCTCTGATTATCTGCCTCAGATTCCCTGCCTCAGATTCCCTGCCTCAGATTCCCTGCCTCTGATTGCCTGCCTCTGATTCCCTGCCTCTGATTCCCTGCCTCTGATTGCCTGCCTCTGATTCCCTGCCTCTGATACCGCACCTCTGATTCCATGCCTCTCTTTCCTTGTCTCTGATTCCCCGCCTCTGATTCCCTGCCTCTGATACCCTGCCTCTCTTTGCCTGCCTCTATTTCCGTGCCTCTTTCTCTGCATCTAGTTTCCCACATCTCATTTGCCCCCTCTGATTACCCGCCTCTGATTCCATGCCTCTGATTCACTGCCTCAGATTCCCTGCCTCAGATACCCCGACTCAGATTTACCGCATCAGATTCCCCGCCTCAGATTCCCTGCCTCAGATTCACTGCCTCCGATTCCCCGCCTCTGATTCCCCGCCTCTGATTCCCCGCCTCTGATTCCCAGCCTCTGAATCCCCGCCTCTGAATCCCCGCCTCTGATTCCCCGCCTCTGTTTCCCCGCTTCTGATTCCCCGCCTCTCATTCCCCACCTCTGATTCCACGCCTCTGATTCCCCGCCTCTGATTCCAGGCCTCTGATTCCCCACCTCTGATTCCCCACCTCTGATTGCCTGCCACTGATTGCCCGCCTCTGATTCCCCGCCTCTGATTCCCCGCCTCTGATTCCCCACCTCTGTCTGTATGCCTCTCTTTCGCCTCCACTCTTTCCCCTCCACTCTTTCCGCGCCTCTCTTTCCCTCCCTCAATTTCAACAACACTGTTTGATCTGTTTTGTGTACCTCATTTTAAACACACAAGTTCCAACCACTATGTTTTGCCCGCCTCTTTCCCCGCCTCTATATATCCACCTATGTTTACCTGCCTCTGTTTACCCGCCTGTTTCACCACCTCTGATTCCCCACCTTTCATTCCCCGCCTCTCTTTCCCTGCCTCTATTTCCGCGCCTCTTTCTCTGCCTCGCTTTCCCCACATCTCATTTCCTCCCCCTGATTCCCCGCCTCTGATTCCCCACCTCTGATTCCCTGCCTCTGATTCCCCGCCTCTGATTCCCTGCCTCAGATTCCCTGCCTCAGATTCCCTGCCTCAGATTCCCTGCCTCTGATTCCCCGCCTCTGATTCCCCGCCTCTTATTCCCCGCCTCTGATTCCCCGCCTCTGATTCCCCACCTCTGATTCCCTGCCTCAGATTCCCCGGCTCTGATTCCCTGCATCAGATTCCCTGCCTCAGATTCCCTGCCTCCGATTCCCCGCCTCTGATTCCCTGCCTCTTATTCCCCGCCTCTGATTCCCTGCCTCTGATTCCCTGCCTCTGATACCCTGCCTCTCTTTGCCTGCCTCTATTTCGGTGCCTCTTTCTCTGCATCTAGTTTCCCACATCTCATTTGCCCCCTCTGATAACCCGCCTCTGATTCCATGCCTCTGATTCCCTGCCTCTGATTCCCCGCCTCTGATTCCCCGCCTCTGATTCCCCGCCTCAGATTCCCCGGCTCTGATTCCCTGCCTGAGATTCCCTGAATCAGATACCCCGCCTCAGATTCCCCGCCTCAGATTCCCCGCCTCAGATTCCCCGCCTCAGATTCCCCGCCTCAGATTCCCCGCCTCAGATTCCCCGCCTCAGATTTCCCGCCTCAGATTCCCCGCCTCAGATTCCCCGCCTCAGATTCCCCGCCTCAGATTCCCCGCCTCAGATTCCCCGCCTCAGATTCCCCGCCTCAGATTCCCCGCCTCAGATTCCCCGCCTCAGATTCCCTGCCTCAGATTCCCTGCCTTTGATTGCCTGCCTCTGATTCCCTGCCTCTGATTCCCTGCCTCTGATACCCTGCCTCTCTTTGCCTGCCACTATTTCGGTGCCTCTTTCTCTGCATCTAGTTTCCCACAGCTAATTTGCCCCCTCTGATAACCCGCCTCTGATTCCATGCCTCTGATTCCCTGCCTCTGATTCCCCACCTCTGATTCCCTGCCTCTGATTCCCCGTCTCTGATTCCCTGCCTCAGATTCCCTGCCTCAGATTCACTGCCTCAGATTCCCTGCCTCAGATTCCCTGCCTCTTATTCCCCGCCTCTGATTCCCCGCCTCTGATTCCCCGCCTCAGATTTCCCGGCTCTGATTCCCTGCCTGAGATTCCCTGCCTGAGATTCCCCGCCTCAGATTCCCTGCCTCAGATTCCCCGCCTCAGATTCCCCGCCTCAGATTCCCCGCCTCAGATTCCCCATCTCAGATCCCCCGCCTCAGATTCCCCGCCTCAGATTCCCCGCCTCAGATTCCCTGCCTCAGATTCCCTGCCTCTGATTGCCTTCCTCTGATTCCCTGCCTCTGATTCCCTGCCTATGATACCCTGCCTCTGATTCCCTGCCTCTGATTCCCTGCCTCTAATTCCCTGCCTCTGATTCCGCACCTCTGATTCCACGCCTCTCTTTCCGTGTCTCTGATTCCCCGCCTCTGATTCCCTGCCTCTGATACCCTGCCTCTCTTTGCCTGCCTCTATTTCCGTGCCTCTTGCTCTGCATCTAGTTTCCCACATCTCATTTGCCCCCTCTGATAACCCGCCTCTGATTCCATGCCTCTGATTCCCCGCCTCTGATTCCCCGCCTCTGATTCCCCGCCTCTGATTCCCTGCCTCAGATTCCCTGCCTCAGATTCCTTGCCTCAGATTCCCTGCCTCTGATTCCCCGCCTCTGATTCCCCGCCTCTGATTCCCCGCCTCTGATTCCCTGCCTCTGTTTCCCCGCCTCTGATTCCCCGCGTCTGATTCCCCGCCTCAGATTCCCCGGCTCTGATTCCCTGTGTGAGATTCCCCGCCTCAGATTCCCCGCCTCAGATTCCCCGCCTCAGATTCCCTGCCTCAGATTCCCCGCCTCAGATTCCCCGCCTCAGATTCCCCGCCTCAGATTCCCCGCCTCAGATTCCCTGCCTCAGATTCCCTGCCTCAGATTCCCTGCCTCAGATTCCCTTCATCTGATTCCCTTCATCTGATTCCCTGCCTCTGATTCCCTGCCTCTGATTCCCCACCTCTGATTCCCCGCCTCAGATTCCCTGACTCAGATTCCCTGCCTCAGATTCCCTGCCTCTGATTGCCTGCCTCTGATTCCCTGCCTCTGATTCCCTGCCTCTGATTCCCTGCCTCAGATACCCCGACTCAGATTTACCACCTCAGATTCCCCGCCTCAGTTTCCCTGCCTCAGATTCCCTGCCTCAGATTCCCTGCCTCAGATTCCCTGCCTCATATTCCCCGCCTCCGATTCCCCGCCTCTGATTCCCCGCCTCTGATTCCCAGCCACTGATTCCCCGCCTCTGATTCCACGCCTCTGATTCCCCGCCTCTGATTCCCCGCCTCTGATTCCACGCCTCTGATTCCCCGCATCTGATTCCAGGCCTCTTATTCCCCGCCTCTGATTCCCCACCTCTGATTGCCTGCCACTGAGTGCCCGCCTCTGATTCCCCGCCTCTGATTCCCCGCCTCTGATTCCCCACCTCTGTCTGTATGCCTCTCTTTTGCCTCCACTTTTTCCCCTACACTCTTTCCGCGCCTCTCTTTCCCTCCCTCAATTTCAACAACTCTGTTTGATCTGTTCTGTGTACCTCATTTTCAACACACAAGTTCCAACCACTATGTTTCACCCATCACTTTCCCCGCCTCTATTTTTCCGCCTATGTTTACCCGCCTCTGTTTACCCACCTGTTTCACCGCCTCTGATTACCCGCCTCTGATTCCCCACCTCTGTCTCGACGCCTCTCTTTTGCCGCCACTCTTTCCCCTCCACTCTTTCTGTGCCTGTCTTTCCCCCCCTCAATTTCAACAACACTGTTTGATCTGTTTTGTGTACATCATTTTAAACACACAACTTCCAACCACTATGTTTTGCCCGCCTCTTTCCCCGCCTCTATTTATCCACCTATGTTTACCTGCCTCTGTTTACCCGCCTGTTTCCCCGCCTCTGATTCCCCACCTTTCATTCCCCGCCTCTCTTTCCCTGCCTCTATTTCCGCGCCTCTTTCTCTGCCTCTCTTTCCCCACATCTCTTTTTCTCCAGCTGATTCCCCGCCTCTGATTCCCCGCCTCTGATTCCCTGCCTCTGATTCCCCGCCTCTGATTCCCTGCCTCAGATTCCCTGCCTCAGATTCCCTGCCTCAGATTCCCGGCCTCTGATTCCCCGCCTCTGAATCCCCGCCTCTTATTCCCCGCCTCTGATTCCCCACCTCTGATTCCCCGCCTCTGATTCCTCGGCTCTGATTCCCTGCCTCAGATTCCCCGGCTCTGATTCCCTGCATCAGATTCCCTGCCTCAGATTCCCTGCCTCTGATTCACCACCTCTGATTTCCTGCCTCTGATTCCCCGCCTCTGATTCCCTGCCTCAGATTCCCTGCCTCAGATTCCCTGCCTCAGATTCCCTGCCTCTGATTCCCCGCCTTTGATTCCCCGCCTCTTATTCCCCGCCTCTGATTCCCCGCCTCTGATTCCCCGCCTCTGAATCCCCGGCTCTGATTCCCTGCATCAGATTCCCTGCCTCAGATTCCCTGCCTCTGATTCCCCGCCTCTGATTCCCTGCCTCTGATTCCCCGCCTCTGATTCCCTGCCTCAGATTCCCTGCCTCAGATTCCCTGCCTCAGATTCCCTGCCTCTGATTCCCCGCCTTTGATTCCCCGCCTCTTATTCCCCGCCTCTGATTCCCCGCCTCTGATTCCCCACCTCTGATTCCCTGCCTCTGTTTCCCCGCCTCTGATTCCCCGCCTCTGATTCCCCGCCTCAGATTCCCCAGCTCTGATTCCCTGCCTGAGATTCCCTGCCTCAGATACCCCACCTCAGATTCCCCGCCTCAGATTCCCCGCCTCAGATTCCCCGCCTCAGATTCCCCGCCTCAGATTCCCCGCCTCAGATTCCCCGCCTCAGATTCCCCACCTCAGATTCCCCGCCTCAGATTCCCCGCCTCAGATTCCCCGCCTCAGATTCACCGCCTCAGATTCCCCGCCTCAGATTCCCCGCCTCAGATTCCCCGCCTCAGATTCCCCGCCTCAGATTCCCCGCCTCAGATTCCCTGCATCTGATTGCCTGCCTCTGATTCCCTGCCTCTGATTCCCTGCCTCTGATTCCCTGCCTCTGATTCCCTGCCTCTGATTCCCTGCCTCTGATTCCCTGCCTCTGATTCCGCGCCTCTGATTCCACGCCTCTCTTTCCGTATCTCTGATTCCCCGCCTCTGATTCCCTGCATCTGATACCCTGCCTCTCTTTGCCTGCCTCTATTTCGGTGCCTCTTTCTCTGCATCTAGTTTCCCACATCTCATTTGCCCACTCTGATAACCCGCCTCTGATTCCATGCCTCTGATTCCCCGCCTCTGATTCCCCGCCTCTGATTCCCTGCCTTTGATTCCCCGCCTCTGATTCCCTGCCTCAGATTCTCTGCCTCAGATTCCCTGCCTCAGATTCTCTGCCTCAGATTCCCTGCCTCTGATTCCCCGCCTCTGATTCCCCGCCTCTTATTCCCCGCCTCTGATTCCCCGCCTCTGATTCCCCGCCTCTGATTCCCTGCCTCTGTTTCCCCGCCTCTGATTCCCCGCCTCTGATTCCCTGCCTCTGTTTCCCCGCCTCTGATTCCCTGCCTCTGATACCCTGCCTCTCTTTGCCTGCCTCTATTTCCGTGCCTCTTTCTCTGCATCTAGTTTCCCACATCTCATTTGCCCCCTCTGATTACCCGCCTCTGATTCCATGCCTCTGATTCACTGCCTCAGATTCCCTGCCTCAGATACCCCGACTCAGATTTACCGCATCAAATTCCCCGCCTCAGATTCCCTGCCTCAGATTCACTGCCTCCGATTCCCCGCCTCTGATTCCCCGCCTCTGATTCCCCGCCTCTGATTCCCAGCCTCTGAATCCCCGCCTCTGAATCCCCGCCTCTGATTCCCCGCCTCTGTTTCCCCGCTTCTGATTCCCCGCCTCTCATTCCCCACCTCTGATTCCACGCCTCTGATTCCCCGCCTCTGATTCCAGGCCTCTGATTCCCCACCTCTGATTCCCCACCTCTGATTGCCTGCCACTGATTGCCCGCCTCTGAATCCCCGCCCCTGATTCCCCGCCTCTGATTCCCCACCTCTGTCTGTATGCCTCTCTTTCGCCTCCACTCTTTCCCCTCCACTCTTTCCGCGCCTCTCTTTCCCTCCCTCAATTTCAACAACACTGTTTGATCTGTTTTGTGTACCTCATTTTAAACACACAAGTTCCAACCACTATGTTTTGCCCGCCTCTTTCCCCGCCTCTATATATCCACCTATGTTTACCTGCCTCTGTTTACCCGCCTGTTTCACCACCTCTGATTCCCCACCTTTCATTCCCCGCCTCTCTTTCCCTGCCTCTATTTCCGCGCCTCTTTCTCTGCCTCGCTTTCCCCACATCTCTTTTCCTCCCCCTGATTCCCCGCCTCTGATTCCCCAAATCTGATTCCCTGCCTCTGATTCCCCGCCTCTGATTCCCTGCCTCAGATTCCCTGCCTCAGATTCCCTGCCTCAGATTCCCTGCCTCTGATTCCCCGCCTCTGATTCCCCGCCTCTTATTCCCCGCCTCTGATTCCCCGCCTCTGATTCCCCACCTCTGATTCCCTGCCTCAGATTCCCCGGCTCTGATTCCCTGCATCAGATTCCCTGCCTCAGATTCCCTGCCTCCGATTCCCCGCCTCTGATTCCCTGCCTCTTATTCCCCGCCTCTGATTCCCTGCCTCTGATTCCCTGCCTCTGATACCCTGCCTCTCTTTGCCTGCCTCTATTTCGGTGCCTCTTTCTCTGCATCTAGTTTCCCACATCTCATTTGCCCCCTCTGATAACCCGCCTCTGATTCTATGCCTCTGATTCCCTGCCTCTGATTCCCCGCCTCTGATTCCCCGCCTCTGATTCCCCGCCTCTGATTCCCCGCCTCAGATTCCCCGGCTCTGATTCCCCGCCTCAGATTCCCCATCTCAGATTCCCCGCCTCAGATTCCCCGCCTCAGATTCCCCGCCTCAGATTCCCTGCCTCAGATTCCCTGCCTCTGATTGCCTTCCTCTGATTCCCTGCCTCTGATTCCCTGCCTCTAATTCCCTGCCTCTGATTCCGCACCTCTGATTCCACGCCTCTCTTTCCGTGTCTCTGATTCCCCGCCTTTGATTCCCTGCCTCTGATACCCTGCCTCTCTTTGCCTGCCTCTATTTCCGTGCCTCTTGCTCTGCATCTAGTTTCCCACATCTCATTTGCCCCCTCTGATAACCCGCCTCTGATTCCATGCCTCTGATTCCCCGCCTCTGATTCCCTGCCTCAGATTCCCTGCCTCAGATTCCTTGCCTCAGATTCCCTGCCTCTGATTCCCCGCCTCTGATTCCCCGCCTCTGATTCCCCGCCTCTGATTCCCTGCCTCTGTTTCCCCGCCTCTGATTCCCCGCGTCTGATTCCCCGCCTCAGATTCCCCGGCTCTGATTCCCTGTGTGAGATTCCCCGCCTCAGATTCCCCGCCTCAGATTCCCCGCCTCAGATTCCCTGCCTCAGATTCCCTGCCTCTGATTCCCCGCCTCTGATTCCCCGTGGCTTTTTCCAGGCCTCTGATTCCCCGCCTCTGATTCCCCGCCTCTGATTCCCTGCCTCTGTTTCCCCGCCTCTGATTCCCCGCCTCTGATTCCCTGCCTTAGATTCCCTGCCTCAGATTCCCTGCCTCTGAGTCCCCGCCTCAGATTCCCCGGCTCTGATTCCCTACCTGTGATTCCCTGCCTCAGATTTTCCGCCTCAGATTCCCCGCCTCAGATTCCCCGCCTCAGATTCCCCGCCTCAGATTCCCCGCCTCAGATTCCCCGCCTCAGATTCCCCGCCTCAGATTCCCTGCCTCTGATTGCCTGCCTCTGATTCCCTGCCTCTAATTCGCTGCCTCTAAATCCCTGCCTCTGATTCCCTGCCTCTGATTCCCTGCCTCTGATTCCGCGCCTCTGATTCCACACCTATCTTTCCGTGTCTCTGATTCCCCGCCTCTGAATCCCTGCCTCAGATTCCCCGCCTCTGATTCCCCGCCTCTGATTCGCCGCCTCTGATTCCCCGCCTCTGATTCGCCGCCTCTGATTCCCCGCCTCTGATTCCCCGCCTCTGATTCCCCACCTCTGATTCCCCGCCTCAGATACCCTGCCTCATATTCCCTGCCTCAGATTCCCTGCCTCAGATTCCCTGCCTCAGATTCCCCGCCTCTGTTTCCCCGCCTCTTATTCCCCGCCTCTGATTCCCCGCCTCTGATTCCCCGCCTCTGATTTCCTGCCTCGGTTTCCCCGCCTCTGATTCCCCACCTCTGATTCCCTGCCTCAGATTTCCCGGCTCTGATTCCCTACCTGAGATTCCCTGCCTGAGATTCCCCGCCTCAGATTCCCTGCCTCAGATTCCCCGCCTCAGATTCCCCGCCTCAGATTCCCCGCCTCAGATTCCCCGTCTCAGATTCCCCGCCTAAGATTCCCCGCCTGATTCCCTGCCTCTGATTCCCTGCCTCTGATTCCCTGCCTCTGATTCCGCACCTCTGATTCCACGCATCTCTTTCCGTGTCTCTGATTCCCCGCCTCTGATTCCCTGCCTCTGATACCCTGCCTCTATTTGCCTGCCTCTATTTCCATACCTCTTTCTCTGCATCTAGTTTCCCACATCTCATTTGCCCCCTCTGATAACCCGCCTCTGATTCCATGCCTCTGATTCCCCGCCTCTGATTCCCTGACTCAGATTCCCCGCCTCAGATTCCCCGCCTCAGATTCCCCGCCTCAGATTCCCTGCCTCAGATTCCCTGCCTCAGATTCCCTGCCTCAGTTTCCCTTCATCTGATTCCCTTCATCTGATTCCCTGCCTCTGATTCCCTGCCTCTGATTCCCTGCCTCTGATTCCCCGCCTCTGATTCCCCGCCTCAGATTCCCTGCCTCAGATTCCCTGCCTCAGATTCCCTGCCTCTGATTATCTGCCTCAGATTCCCTGCCTCAGATTCCCTGCCTCAGATTCCCTGCCTCTGATTGCCTGCCTCTGATTCCCTGCCTCTGATTCCCTGCCTCTGATTCCCTGCCTCTGATTCCCTGCCTCTGATTGCCTGCCTCAGATTCCCTGCCTCAGTTTCCCTTCATCTGATTCCCTTCATCTGATTCCCTGCCTCTGATTCCCTGCCTCTGATTCCCTGCCTCTGATTCCCCGCCTCTGATTCCCCGCCTCAGATTCCCTGCCTCAGATTCCCTGCCTCAGATTCCCTGCCTCTGATTATCTGCCTCAGATTCCCTGCCTCAGATTCCCTGCCTCAGATTCCCTGCCTCTGATTGCCTGCCTCTGATTCCCTGCCTCTGATTCCCTGCCTCTGATTGCCTGCCTCTGATTCCCTGCCTCTGATACCGCACCTCTGATTCCATGCCTCTCTTTCCTTGTCTCTGATTCCCCGCCTCTGATTCCCTGCCTCTGATACCCTGCCTCTCTTTGCCTGCCTCTATTTCCGTGCCTCTTTCTCTGCATCTAGTTTCCCACATCTCATTTGCCCCCTCTGATTACCCGCCTCTGATTCCATGCCTCTGATTCACTGCCTCAGATTCCCTGCCTCAGATACCCCGACTCAGATTTACCGCATCAGATTCCCCGCCTCAGATTCCCTGCCTCAGATTCACTGCCTCCGATTCCCCGCCTCTGATTCCCCGCCTCTGATTCCCCGCCTCTGATTCCCAGCCTCTGAATCCCCGCCTCTGAATCCCCGCCTCTGATTCCCCGCCTCTGTTTCCCCGCTTCTGATTCCCCGCCTCTCATTCCCCACCTCTGATTCCCCGCCTCTGATTCCAGGCCTCTGATTCCCCACCTCTGATTCCCCACCTCTGATTGCCTGCCACTGATTGCCCACCTCTGATTCCCCGCCTCTGATTCCCCGCCTCTGATTCCCCACCTCTGTCTGTATGCCTCTCTTTCGCCTCCACTCTTTCCCCTCCACTCTTTCCGCGCCTCTCTTTCCCTCCCTCAATTTCAACAACACTGTTTGATCTGTTTTGTGTACCTCATTTTAAACACACAAGTTCCAACCACTATGTTTTGCCCGCCTCTTTCCCCGCCTCTATATATCCACCTATGTTTACCTGCCTCTGTTTACCCGCCTGTTTCACCACCTCTGATTCCCCACCTTTCATTCCCCGCCTCTCTTTCCCTGCCTCTATTTCCGCGCCTCTTTCTCTGCCTCGCTTTCCCCACATCTCTTTTCCTCCCCCTGATTCCCCGCCTCTGATTCCCCACCTCTGATTCCCTGCCTCTGATTCCCCGCCTCTGATTCCCTGCCTCAGATTCCCTGCCTCAGATTCCCTGCCTCAGATTCCCTGCCTCTGATTCCCCGCCTCTGATTCCCCGCCTCTTATTCCCCGCCTCTGATTCCCCGCCTCTGATTCCCCACCTCTGATTCCCTGCCTCAGATTCCCCGGCTCTGATTCCCTGCATCAGATTCCCTGCCTCAGATTTCCTGCCTCCGATTCCCCGCCTCTGATTCCCTGCCTCTTATTCCCCGCCTCTGATTCCCTGCCTCTGATTCCCTGCCTCTGATACCCTGCCTCTCTTTGCCTGCCTCTATTTCGGTGCCTCTTTCTCTGCATCTAGTTTCCCACATCTCATTTGCCCCCTCTGATAACCCGCCTCTGATTCCATGCCTCTGATTCCCTGCCTCTGATTCCCCGCCTCTGATTCCCCGCCTCTGATTCCCCGCCTCAGATTCCCCGGCTCTGATTCCCTGCCTGAGATTCCCTGAATCAGATACCCCGCCTCAGATTCCCCGCCTCAGATTCCCCGCCTCAGATTCCCCGCCTCAGATTCCCCGCCTCAGATTCCCCGCCTCAGATTTCCCGCCTCAGATTCCCCGCCTCAGATTCCCCGCCTCAGATTCCCCGCCTCAGATTCCCCGCCTCAGATTCCCCGCCTCAGATTCCCCGCCTCAGATTCCCCGCCTCAGATTCCCTGCCTCAGATTCCCTGCCTTTGATTGCCTGCCTCTGATTCCCTGCCTCTGATTCCCTGCCTCTGATACCCTGCCTCTCTTTGCCTGCCACTATTTCGGTGCCTCTTTCTCTGCATCTAGTTTCCCACATCTAATTTGCCCCCTCTGATTCCCCGTCTCTGATTCCCTGCCTCAGATTCCCTGCCTCAGATTAACTGCCTCAGATTCCCTGCCTCAGATTCCCTGCCTCTTATTCCCCGCCTCTGATTCCCCGCCGCTGATTCCCCGCCTCTGATTCCCTGCCTCTATTTCCCCGCCTCTGATTCCCCGCCTCTGATTCCCCGCCTCAGATTTCCCGGCTCTGATTCCCTGCCTGAGATTCCCTGCCTGAGATTCCCCGCCTCAGATTCCCTTCCTCAGATTCCCCGCCTCAGATTCCCCGCCTCAGATTCCCCGCCTCAGATTCCCCATCTCAGATTCCCCGCCTCAGATTCCCCGCCTCAGATTCCCCGCCTCAGATTCCCTGCCTCAGATTCCCTGCCTCTGATTGCCTTCCTCTGATTCCCTGCCTCTGATTCCCTGCCTATGATACCCTGCCTCTGATTCCCTGCCTCTGATTCCCTGCCTCTAATTCCCTGCCTCTGATTCCGCACCTCTGATTCCACGCCTCTCTTTCCGTGTCTCTGATTCCCCGCCTCTGATTCCCTGCCTCTGATACCCTGCCTCTCTTTGCCTGCCTCTATTTCCGTGCCTCTTGCTCTGCATCTAGTTTCCCACATCTCATTTGCCCCCTCTGATAACCCGCCTCTGATTCCATGCCTCTGATTCCCCGCCTCTGATTCCCCGCCTCTGATTCCCCGCCTCTGATTCCCTGCCTCAGATTCCCTGCCTCAGATTCCTTGCCTCAGATTCCCTGCCTCTGATTCCCCGCCTCAGATTCCCCGCCTCAGATTCCCCGCCTCAGATTCCCTGCCTCAGATTCCCTGCCTCAGATTCCCTGCCTCAGATTCCCTTCATCTGATTCCCTTCATCTGATTCCCTGCCTCTGATTCCCTGCCTCTGATTCCCCACCTCTGATTCCCCGCCTCAGATTCCCTGCCTCAGATTCCCTGCCTCAGATTCCCTGCCTCTGATTGCCTGCCTCTGATTCCCTGCCTCTGATTCCCTGCCTCTGATTCCCTGCCTCAGATACCCCGACTCAGATTTACCACCTCAGATTCCCCGCCTCAGATTCCCTGCCTCAGATTCCCTGCCTCAGATTCCCTGCCTCAGATTCCCTGCCTCATATTCCCCGCCTCCGATTCCCCGCCTCTGATTCCCCGCCTCTGATTCCCAGCCACTGATTCCCCGCCTCTGATTCCACGCCTCTGATTCCCCGCCTCTGATTCCCCGCCTCTGATTCCACGCCTCTGATTCCCCGCATCTGATTCCAGGCCTCTTATTCCCCGCCTCTGATTCCCCACCTCTGATTGCCTGCCACTGAGTGCCCGCCTCTGATTCCCCGCCTCTGATTCCCCGCCTCTGATTCCCCACCTCTGATTCCCTGCCTTAGATTCCCTGCCTCAGATTCCCTGCCTCTGAGTCCCCGCCTCAGATTCCCCGGCTCTGATTCCCTACCTGTGATTCCCTGCCTCAGATTTTCTGCCTCAGATTCCCCGCCTCAGATTCCCCGCCTCAGATTCCCCGCCTCAGATTCCCCGCCTCAGATTCCCCGCCTCAGATTCCCCGCCTCAGATTCCCCGCCTCAGATTCCCTGCCTCTGATTGCCTGCCTCTGATTCCCTGCCTCTAATTCGCTGCCTCTAAATCCCTGCCTCTGATTCCCTGCCTCTGATTCCCTGCCTCTGATTCCGCGCCTCTGATTCCACACCTATCTTTCCGTGTCTCTGATTCCCCGCCTCTGATTCGCCGCCTCTGATTCCCCGCCTCTGATTCGCCGCCTCTGATTCCCCGCCTCTGATTCCCCGCCTCTGATTCCCCACCTCTGATTCCCCGCCTCAGATACCCTGCCTCATATTCCCTGCCTCAGATTCCCTGCCTCAGATTCCCCGCCTCTGTTTCCCCGCCTCTTATTCCCCGCCTCTGATTCCCCGCCTCTGATTCCCCGCCTCTGATTTCCTGCCTCGGTTTCCCCGCCTCTGATTCCCCACCTCTGATTCCCTGCCTCAGATTTCCCGGCTCTGATTCCCTACCTGAGATTCCCTGCCTGAGATTCCCCGCCTCAGATTCCCTGCCTCAGATTCCCCGCCTCAGATTCCCCGCCTCAGATTTCCCGCCTCAGATTCCCCGTCTCAGATTCCCCGCCTAAGATTCCCCGCCTGATTCCCTGCCTCTGATTCCCTGCCTCTGATTCCCTGCCTCTGATTCCGCACCTCTGATTCCACGCATCTCTTTCCGTGTCTCTGATTCCCCGCCTCTGATTCCCTGCCTCTGATACCCTGCCTCTATTTGCCTGCCTCTATTTCCGTACCTCTTTCTCTGCATCTAGTTTCCCACATCTCATTTGCCCCCTCTGATAACCCGCCTCTGATTCCATGCCTCTGATTCCCAGCCTCTGATTCCCTGACTCAGATTCCCCGCCTCAGATTCCCCGCCTCAGATTCCCCGCCTCAGATTCCCTGCCTCAGATTCCCTGCCTCAGATTCCCTGCCTCAGTTTCCCTTCATCTGATTCCCTTCATCTGATTCCCTGCCTCTGATTCCCTGCCTCTGATTCCCTGCCTCTGATTCCCCGCCTCTGATTCCCCGCCTCAGATTCCCTGCCTCAGATTCCCTGCCTCAGATTCCCTGCCTCTGATTATCTGCCTCAGATTCCCTGCCTCAGATTCCCTGCCTCAGATTCCCTGCCTCTGATTGCCTGCCTCTGATTCCCTGCCTCTGATTCCCTGCCTCTGATTCCCTGCCTCTGATTCCCTGCCTCTGATTGCCTGCCTCAGATTCCCTGCCTCAGTTTCCCTTCATCTGATTCCCTTCATCTGATTCCCTGCCTCTGATTCCCTGCCTCTGATTCCCTGCCTCTGAATCCCCGCCTCTGATTCCCCGCCTCAGATTCCCTGCCTCAGATTCCCTGCCTCAGATTCCCTGCCTCTGATTATCTGCCTCAGATTCCCTGCCTCAGATTCCCTGCCTCAGATTCCCTGCCTCTGATTGCCTGCCTCTGATTCCCTGCCTCTGATTCCCTGCCTCTGATTGCCTGCCACTGATTCCCTGCCTCTGATACCACACCTCTGATTCCATGCCTCTCTTTCCTTGTCTCTGATTCCCCGCCTCTGATTCCCTGCCTCTGATACCCTGCCTCTCTTTGCCTGCCTCTATTTCCGTGCCTCTTTCTCTGCATCTAGTTTCCCACATCTCATTTGCCCCCTCTGATTACCCGCCTCTGATTCCATGCCTCTGATTCACTGCCTCAGATTCCCTGCCTCAGATACCCCGACTCAGATTTACCGCATCAGATTCCCCGCCTCAGATTCCCTGCCTCAGATTCACTGCCTCCGATTCCCCGCCTCTGATTCCCTGCCTCTGATTCCCCGCCTCTGATTCCCAGCCTCTGAATCCCCGCCTCTGAATCCCCGCCTCTGATTCCCCGCCTCTGTTTCCCCGCTTCTGATTCCCCGCCTCTCATTCCCCACCTCTGATTCCACGCCTCTGATTCCCCGCCTCTGATTCCAGGCCTCTGATTCCCCACCTCTGATTCCCCACCTCTGATT
Organism: Narcine bancroftii; assembly: GCF_036971445.1. Lineage (NCBI taxonomy): Eukaryota > Metazoa > Chordata > Chondrichthyes > Torpediniformes > Narcinidae > Narcine > Narcine bancroftii. Next base: position 257,565,687 of record NC_091473.1, read on the forward strand.
GCCTGCCACTGATTGCCCGCCTCTGATTCCCCGCCTCTGATTCCCCGCCTCTGATTCCCCACCTCTGTCTGTATGCCTCTCTTTCGCCTCCACTCTTTCCCCTCCACTCTTTCCGCGCCTCTCTTTCCCTCCCTCAATTTCAACAACACTGTTTGATCTGTTTTGTGTACCTCATTTTAAACACACAAGTTCCAACCACTATGTTTTGCCCGCCTCTTTCCCCGCCTCTATATATCCACCTATGTTTACCTGCCTCTGTTTACTCGCCTGTTTCACCACCTCTGATTCCCCACCTTTCATTCCCCGCCTCTCTTTCCCTGCCTCTATTTCCGCGCCTCTTTCTCTGCCTCGCTTTCCCCACATCTCTTTTCCTCCCCCTGATTCCCCGCCTCTGATTCCCCACCTCTGATTCCCTGCCTCTGATTCCCCGCCTCTGATTCCCTGCCTCAGATTCCCTGCCTCAGATTCCCTGCCTCAGATTCCCTGCCTCTGATTCCCCGCCTCTGATTCCCCGCCTCTTATTCCCCGCCTCTGATTCCCCGCCTCTGATTCCCCACCTCTGATTCCCTGCCTCAGATTCCCCGGCTCTGATTCCCTGCATCAGATTCCCTGCCTCAGATTCCCTGCCTCCGATTCCCCGCCTCTGATTCCCTGCCTCTTATTCCCCGCCTCTGATTCCCTGCCTCTGATTCCCTGCCTCTGATACCCTGCCTCTCTTTGCCTGCCTCTATTTCGGTGCCTCTTTCTCTGCATCTAGTTTCCCACATCTCATTTGCCCCCTCTGATAACCCGCCTCTGATTCCATGCCTCTGATTCCCTGCCTCTGATTCCCCGCCTCTGATTCCCCGCCTCTGATTCCCCGCCTCAGATTCCCCGGCTCTGATTCCCTGCCTGAGATTCCCTGAATCAGATACCCCGCCTCAGATTCCCCGCCTCAGATTCCCCGCCTCAGATTCCCCGCCTCAGATTCCCCGCCTCAGATTCCCCGCCTCAGATTCCCCGCCTCAGATTCCCCGCCTCAGATTTCCCGCCTCAGATTCCCCGCCTCAGATTCCCCGCCTCAGATTCCCCGCCTCAAATTCCCCGCCTCAGATTCCCCGCCTCAGATTCCCCGCCTCAGATTCCCCGCCTCAGATTCCCCGCCTCAGATTCCCTGCCTCAGATTCCCTGCCTTTGATTGCCTGCCTCTGATTCCCTTCCTCTGATTCCCTGCCTCTGATACCCTGCCTCTCTTTGCCTGCCACTATTTCGGTGCCTCTTTCTCTGCATCTAGTTTCCCACATCTAATTTGCCCCCTCTGATAACCCGCCTCTGATTCCATGCCTCTGATTCCCTGCCTCTGATTCCCCACCTCTGATTCCCTGCCTCTGATTCCCCGTCTCTGATTCCCTGCCTCAGATTCCCTGCCTCAGATTCACTGCCTCAGATTCCCTGCCTCAGATTCCCTGCCTCTTATTCCCCGCCTCTGATTCCCCGCCGCTGATTCCCCGCCTCTGATTCCCTGCCTCTATTTCCCCGCCTCTGATTCCCCGCCTCTGATTCCCCGCCTCAGATTTCCCGGCTCTGATTCCCTGCCTGAGATTCCCTGCCTGAGATTCCCCGCCTCAGATTCCCTGCCTCAGATTCCCCGCCTCAGATTCCCCGCCTCAGATTCCCCGCCTCAGATTCCCCATCTCAGATTCCCCGCCTCAGATTCCCCGCCTCAGATTCCCCGCCTCAGATTCCCTGCCTCAGATCCCCTGCCTCTGATTGCCTTCCTCTGATTCCCTGCCTCTGATTCCCTGCCTATGATACCCTGCCTCTGATTCCCTGCCTCTGATTCCCTGCCTCTAATTCCCTGCCTCTGATTCCGCACCTCTGATTCCACGCCTCTCTTTCCGTGTCTCTGATTCCCCGCCTCTGATTCCCTGCCTCTGATACCCTGCCTCTCTTTGCCTGCCTCTATTTCCGTGCCTCTTGCTCTGCATCTAGTTTCCCACATCTCATTTGCCCCCTCTGATAACCCGCCTCTGATTCCCCGCCTCTGATTCCCCGCCTCTGATTCCCCGCCTCTGATTCCCCGCCTCTGATTCCCTGCCTCAGATTCCCTGCCTCAGATTCCTTGCCTCAGATTCCCTGCCTCTGATTCCCCGCCTCTGATTCCCCGCCTCTGATTCCCCGCCTCTGATTCCCTGCCTCTGTTTCCCCGCCTCTGATTCCCCGCGTCTGATTCCCCGCCTCAGATTCCCCGGCTCTGATTCCCTGTGTGAGATTCCCCGCCTTAGATTCCCCGCCTCAGATTCCCCGCCTCAGATTCCCTGCCTCAGATTCCCCGCCTCAGATTCCCCGCCTCAGATTCCCCGCCTCAGATTCCCCGCCTCAGATTCCCTGCCTCAGATTCCCTGCCTCAGATTCCCTGCCTCAGATTCCCTTCATCTGATTCCCTTCATCTGATTCCCTGCCTCTGATTCCCTGCCTCTGATTCCCCACCTCTGATTCCCCGCCTCAGATTCCCTGCCTCAGATTCCCTGCCTCAGATTCCCTGCCTCTGATTGCCTGCCTCTGATTCCCTGCCTCTGATTCCCTGCCTCTGATTCCCTGCCTCAGATACCCCGACTCAGATTTACCACCTCAGATTCCCCGCCTCAGTTTCCCTGCCTCAGATTCCCTGCCTCAGATTCCCTGCCTCAGATTCCCTGCCTCATATTCCCCGCCTCCGATTCCCCGCCTCTGATTCCCCGCCTCTGATTCCCAGCCACTGATTCCCCGCCTCTGATTCCACGCCTCTGATTCCCCGCCTCTGATTCCCCGCCTCTGATTCCACGCCTCTGATTCCCCGCATCTGATTCCAGGCCTCTTATTCCCCGCCTCTGATTCCCCACCTCTGATTGCCTGCCACTGAGTGCCCGCCTCTGATTCCCCGCCTCTGATTCCCCGCCTCTGATTCCCCACCTCTGTCTGTATGCCTCTCTTTTGCCTCCACTTTTTCCCCTACACTCTTTCCGCGCCTCTCTTTCCCTCCCTCAATTTCAACAACTCTGTTTGATCTGTTCTGTGTACCTCATTTTCAACACACAAGTTCCAACCACTATGTTTCACCCATCACTTTCCCCGCCTCTATTTTTCCGCCTATGTTTACCCGCCTCTGTTTACCCACCTGTTTCACCGCCTCTGATTACCCGCCTCTGATTCCCCACCTCTGTCTCGACGCCTCTCTTTTGCCGCCACTCTTTCCCCTCCACTCTTTCTGTGCCTGTCTTTCCCTCCCTCAATTTCAACAACACTGTTTGATCTGTTTTGTGTACATCATTTTAAACACACAACTTCCAACCACTATGTTTTGCCCGCCTCTTTCCCCGCCTCTATTTATCCACCTATGTTTACCTGCCTCTGTTTACCCGCCTGTTTCCCCGCCTCTGATTCCCCACCTTTCATTCCCCGCCTCTCTTTCCCTGCCTCTATTTCCGCGCCTCTTTCTCTGCCTTTCTTTCCCCATATCTCTTTTTCTCCAGCTGATTCCCCGCCTCTGATTCCCCGCCTCTGATTCCCTGCCTCTGATTCCCCGCCTCTGATTCCCTGCCTCAGATTCCCTGCCTCAGATTCCCTGCCTCAGATTCCCGGCCTCTGATTCCCCGCCTCTGAATCCCCGCCTCTTATTCCCCGCCTCTGATTCCCCGCCTCTGATTCCCCGCCTCTGATTCCTCGGCTCTGATTCCCTGCCTCAGATTCCCCGGCTCTGATTCCCTGCATCAGATTCCCTGCCTCAGATTCCCTGCCTCTGATTCACCGCCTCTGATTTCCTGCCTCTGATTCCCCACCTCTGATTCCCTGCCTCAGATTCCCTGCCTCAGATTCCCTGCCTCAGATTCCCTGCCTCTGATTCCCCGCCTTTGATTCCCCGCCTCTTATACCCCGCCTCTGATTCCCCGCCTCTGATTCCCCGCCTCTGAATCCCCGGCTCTGATTCCCTGCATCAGATTCCCTGCCTCAGATTCCCTGCCTCTGATTCCCCGCCTCTGATTCCCTGCCTCTGATTCCCCGCCTCTGATTCCCTGCCTCAGATTCCCTGCCTCAGATTCCCTGCCTCAGATTCCCTGCCTCTGATTCCCCGCCTTTGATTCCCCGCCTCTTATTCCCCGCCTCTGATTCCCCGCCTCTGATTCCCCACCTCTGATTCCCTGCCTCTGTTTCCCCGCCTCTGATTCCCCGCCTCTGATTCCCCGCCTCAGATTCCCCAGCTCTGATTCCCTGCCTGAGATTCCCTGCCTCAGATACCCCACCTCAGATTCCCCGCCTCAGATTCCCCGCCTCAGATTCCCCGCCTCAGATTCCCCGCCTCAGATTCCCCGCCTCAGATTCCCCGCCTCAGATTCCCCGCCTCAGATTCCCCGCCTCAGATTCCCCGCCTCAGATTCCCCGCCTCAGATTCACCGCCTCAGATTCCCCGCCTCAGATTCCCCGCCTCAGATTCCCCGCCTCAGATTCCCCGCCTCAGATTCCCCGCCTCAGATTCCCTGCATCTGATTGCCTGCCTCTGATTCCCTGCCTCTGATTCCCTGCCTCTGATTCCCTGCCTCTGATTCCCTGCCTCTGATTCCCTGCCTCTGATTCCCTGCCTCTGATTCCGCGCCTCTGATTCCACGCCTCTCTTTCCGTATCTCTGATTCCCCGCCTCTGATTCCCTGCATCTGATACCCTGCCTCTCTTTGCCTGCCTCTATTTCGGTGCCTCTTTCTCTGCATCTAGTTTCCCACATCTCATTTGCCCACTCTGATAACCCGCCTCTGATTCCATGCCTCTGATTCCCCGCCTCGGATTCCCCGCCTCTGATTCCCTGCCTTTGATTCCCCGCCTCTGATTCCCTGCCTCAGATTCTCTGCCTCAGATTCCCTGCCTCAGATTCTCTGCCTCAGATTCCCTGCCTCTGATTCCCCGCCTCTGATTCCCCGCCTCTTATTCCCCGCCTCTGATTCCCCGCCTCTGATTCCCCGCCTCTGATTCCCTGCCTCTGTTTCCCCGCCTCTGATTCCCCGCCTCTGATTCCCTGCCTCTGTTTCCCCGCCTCTGATTCCCTGCCTCTGATACCCTGCCTCTCTTTGCCTGCCTCTATTTCCGTGCCTCTTTCTCTGCATCTAGTTTCCCACATCTCATTTGGCCCCTCTGATTACCCGCCTCTGATTCCATGCCTCTGATTCACTGCCTCAGATTCCCTGCCTCAGATACCCCGACTCAGATTTACCGCATCAAATTCCCCGCCTCAGATTCCCTGCCTCAGATTCACTGCCTCCGATTCCCCGCCTCTGATTCCCCGCCTCTGATTCCCCGCCTCTGATTCCCAGCCTCTGAATCCCCGCCTCTGAATCCCCGCCTCTGATTCCCCGCCTCTGTTTCCCCGCTTCTGATTCCCCGCCTCTCATTCCCCACCTCTGATTCCACGCCTCTGATTCCCCGCCTCTGATTCCAGGCCTCTGATTCCCCACCTCTGATTCCCCACCTCTGATTGCCTGCCACTGATTGCCCGCCTCTGAATCCCCGCCCCTGATTCCCCGCCTCTGATTCCCCACCTCTGTCTGTATGCCTCTCTTTCGCCTCCACTCTTTCCCCTCCACTCTTTCCGCGCCTCTCTTTCCCTCCCTCAATTTCAACAACACTGTTTGATATGTTTTGTGTACCTCATTTTAAACACACAAGTTCCAACCACTATGTTTTGCCCGCCTCTTTCCCCGCCTCTATATATCCACCTATGTTTACCTGCCTCTGTTTACCCGCCTGTTTCACCACCTCTGATTCCCCACCTTTCATTCCCCGCCTCTCTTTCCCTGCCTCTATTTCCGCGCCTCTTTCTCTGCCTCGCTTTCCCCACATCTCTTTTCCTCCCCCTGATTCCCCGCCTCTGATTCCCCAAATCTGATTCCCTGCCTCTGATTCCCCGCCTCTGATTCCCTGCCTCAGATTCCCTGCCTCAGATTCAATGCATCAGATTCCCTGCCTCTGATTCCCCGCCTCTGATTCCCCGCCTCTTATTCCCCGCCTCTGATTCCCCGCCTCTGATTCCCCACCTCTGATTCCCTGCCTCAGATTCCCCGGCTCTGATTCCCTGCATCAGATTCCCTGCCTCAGATTCCCTGCCTCCGATTCCCCGCCTCTGATTCCCTGCCTCTTATTCCCCGCCTCTGATTCCCTGCCTCTGATTCCCTGCCTCTGATACCCTGCCTCTCTTTGCCTGCCTCTATTTCGGTGCCTCTTTCTCTGCATCTAGTTTCCCACATCTCATTTGCCCCCTCTGATAACCCGCCTCTGATTCCATGCCTCTGATTCCCTGCCTCTGATTCCCCGCCTCTGATTCCCCGCCTCTGATTCCCCGCCTCTGATTCCCCGCCTCAGATTCCCCGGCTCTGATTCCCTGCCTGAGATTCCCTGAATCAGATACCCCGCCTCAGATTCCCCGCCTCAGATTCCCCGCCTCAGATTCCCCGCCTCAGATTCCCCGCCTCAGATTCCCCGCCTCAGATTTCCCGCCTCAGATTCCCCGCCTCAGATTCCCCGCCTCAGATTCCCCGCCTCAGATTCCCCGCCTCAGATTCCCCGCCTCAGATTCCCCGCCTCAGATTCCCCGCCTCAGATTCCCCGCCTCAGATTCCCTGCCTCAGATTCCCTGCCTTTGATTGCCTGCCTCTGATTCCCTGCCTCTGATTCCCTGCCTCTGATACCCTGCCTCTCTTTGCCTGCCTCTATTTCGGTGCCTCTTTCTCTGCATCTAGTTTCCCACATCTAATTTGCCCCCTCTGATAACCCACCTCTGATTCCATGCCTCTGATTCCCTGCCTCTGATTCCCCACCTCTGATTCCCTGCCTCTGATTCCCCGTCTCTAATTCCCTGCCTCAGATTCCCTGCCTCAGATTCACTGCCTCAGATTCCCTGCCTCAGATTCCCTGCCTCTTATTCCCCGCCTCTGATTCCCCGCCGCTGATTCCCCGCCTCTGATTCCCTGCCTCTATTTCCCCGCCTCTGATTCCCCGCCTCTGATTCCCCGCCTCAGATTTCCCGGCTCTGATTCCCTGCCTGAGATTCCCTGCCTGAGATTCCCCGCCTCAGATTCCCTGCCTCAGATTCCCCGCCTCAGATTCCCCGCCTCAGATTCCCCGCCTCAGATTCCCCATCTCAGATTCCCCGCCTCAGATTCCCCGCCTCAGATTCCCCGCCTCAGATTCCCTGCCTCAGATTCCCTGCCTCTGATTGCCTTCCTCTGATTCCCTGCCTCTGATTCCCTGCCTCTGATACCCTGCCTCTGATTCCCTGCCTCTGATTCCCTGCCTCTAATTCCCTGCCTCTGATTCCGCACCTCTGATTCCACGCCTCTCTTTCCGTGTCTCTGATTCCCCGCCTTTGATTCCCTGCCTCTGATACCCTGCCTCTCTTTGCCTGCCTCTATTTCCGTGCCTCTTGCTCTGCATCTAGTTTCCCACATCTCATTTGCCCCCTCTGATAACCCGCCTCTGATTCCATGCCTCTGATTCCCCGCCTCTGATTCCCTGCCTCTGATTCCCCGCCTCTGATTCCCTGCCTCAGATTCCCTGCCTCAGATTCCTTGCCTCAGATTCCCTGCCTCTGATTCCCCGCCTCTGATTCCCCGCCTCTGATTCCCCGCCTCTGATTCCCTGCCTCTGTTTCCCCGCCTCTGATTCCCCGCGTCTGATTCCCCGCCTCAGATTCCCCGGCTCTGATTCCCTGTGTGAGATTCCCCGCCTCAGATTCCCCGCCTCAGATTCCCCGCCTCAGATTCCCTGCCTCAGATTCCCCGCCTCAGATTCCCCGCCTCAGATTCCCCGCCTCAGATTCCCCGCCTCAGATTCCCTGCCTCAGATTCCCTGCCTCAGATTCCCTGCCTCAGATTCCCTTCATCTGATTCCCTTCATCTGATTCCCTGCCTCTGATTCCCTGCCTCTGATTCCCCACCTCTGATTCCCCGCCTCAGATTCCCTGCCTCTGATTCCCTGCCTCAGATTCCCTGCCTCAGATTCCCTGCCTCAGATTCCCTGCCTCTGATTGCCTGCCTCTGATTCCCTGCCTCTGATTCCCTGCCTCTGATTCCCTGCCTCAGATACCCCGACTCAGATTTACCACCTCAGATTCCCCGCCTCAGATTCCCTGCCTCAGATTCCCTGCCTCAGATTCCCTGCCTCAGATTCCCTGCCTCATATTCCCCGCCTCCGATTTCCCGCCTCTGATTCCCCGCCTCTGATTCCCAGCCACTGATTCCCCGCCTCTGATTCCACGCCTCTGATTCCCCGCCTCTGATTCCTCGCCTCTGATTCCACGCCTCTGATTCCCCGCATCTGATTCCAGGCCTCTTATTCCCCGCCTCTGATTCCCCACCTCTGATTGCCTGCCACTGAGTGCCCGCCTCTGATTCCCCGCCTCTGATTCCCCGCCTCTGATTCCCCACCTCTGTCTGTATGCCTCTCTTTTGCCTCCACTTTTTCCCCTACACTCTTTCCGCGCCTCTCTTTCCCTCCCTCAATTTCAACAACTCTGTTTGATCTGTTCTGTGTACCTCATTTTAAACACACAAGTTCCAACCACTATGTTTCACCCATCACTTTCCCCGCCTCTATTTTTCCGCCTATGTTTACCCGCCTCTGTTTATTCACCTGTTTCACTGCCTCTGATTCCCCGCCTCTGATTCCCCACCTCTGTCTCGACGCCTCTCTTTCGCCTCCACTCTTTCCCCTCCACTCTTTCCGTGCCTGTCTTTCCCTCCCTCAATTTCAACAACACTGTTTGATCTGTTTTGTGTACCTCATTTTAAACACACAAGTTCCAACCACTATGTTTTGCCCGCCTCTTTCCCCGCCTCTATTTATCCACCTATGTTTACCTGCCTCTGTTTACCCGCCTGTTTCCCCGCCTCTGATTCCCCACCTTTCATTCCCCGCCTCTCTTTCCCTGCCTCTATTTCCGCGCCTCTTTCTCTGCCTCTCTTTCCCCACATCTCTTTTCCTCCCGCTGATTCCCCGCCTCTGATTCCCCGCCTCTGATTCCCTGCCTCTGATTCCCCGCCTCTGATTCCCTGCCTCAGATTCCCTGCCTCAGATTCCCTGCCTCAGATTCCCTGCCTCTGATTCCCCGCCTCTGATTCCCCGCCTCTTATTCCCCGCCTCGGATTCCCCGCCTCTGATTCCCCGCCTCTGATTCCCTGCCTCAGATTCCCAGGCTCTGATTCCCTGCATCAGATTCCCTGCCTCAGATTCCCTGCCTCTGATTCCCCGCCTCTGATTCCCTGCCTCTGATTCCCCGCCTCTGATTCCCCGCCTTTGATTCCCCGCCTCTTTTTCCCCGCCTCTGATTCCCCGCCTCTGATTCCCCACCTCTGATTCCCTGCCTCTGTTTCCCCGCCTCTGATTCCCCGCCTCTGATTCCCTGCCTCTGATTCCCTGCCTCTGATTCCCTGCCTCTGATTCCCTGCCTCTGATTCCCTGCCTCTGATTCCGCGCCTCTGATTCCACGCCTCTCTTTCCGTATCTCTGATTCCCCGCCTCTGATTCCCTGCATCTGATACCCTGCCTCTCTTTGCCTGCCTCTATTTCGGTGCCTCTTTCTCTGCATCTAGTTTCCCACATCTCATTTGCCCACTCTGATAACCCGCCTCTGATTCCATGCCTCTGATTCCCTGCCTCTGATTCCCCTCCTCTGATTCCCTGCCTTTGATTCCCCGCCTCTGATTCCCTGCCTCAGATTCCCTGCCTCAGATTCCCTGCCTCAGATTCCCTGCCTCCGATTCCCTGCCTCTGTTTCCCCGCCTCTGATTCCCCGCCTCTTATTCCCCGCCTCTGATTCCCCGCCTCTGATTCCCCGCCTCTGATTCCCTGCCTCTGATACCCTGCATCTCTTTGCCTGCCTCTATTTCCGTGCCTCTTTCTCTGCATCTAGTTTCCCAAATCTCATTTGCCCCCTCTGATAACCCGCCTCTGATTCCATGCCTCTGATTCACTGCCTCAGATTCCCTGCCTCAGATACCCCGCCTCTGATTCCCCGCCTCTGATTCCCTGCCTCAGATTCCCTGCCTCAGATTCCTTGCCTCAGATTCCCTGCCTCTGATTCCCCGCCTCTGATTCCCCGCCTCTGATTCCCCGCCTCTGATTCCCTGCCTCCGTTTCCCCGCCTCTGATTCCCCGCGTCTGATTCCCCGCCTCAGATTCCCCGGCTCTGATTCCCTGTGTGAGATTCCCCGCCTCAGATTCCCCGCCTCAGATTCCCCGCCTCAGATTCCCTGCCTCAGATTCCCCGCCTCAGATTCCCCGCCTCAGATTCCCCGCCTCAGATTCCCCGCCTCAGATTCCCTGCCTCAGATTCCCTGCCTCAGATTCCCTGCCTCAGATTCCCTTCATCTGATTCCCTTCATCTGATTCCCTGCCTCTGATTCCCTGCCTCTGATTCCCCACCTCTGATTCCCCGCCTCAGATTCCCTGCCTCTGATTCCCTGCCTAAGATTCCCTGCCTCAGATTCCCTGCCTCAGATTCCCTGCCTCTGATTGCCTGCCTCTGATTCCCTGCCTCTGATTCCCTGCCTCTGATTCCCTGCCTCAGATACCCCGACTCAGATTTACCACCTCAGATTCCCCGCCTCAGATTCCCTGCCTCAGATTCCCTGCCTCAGATTCCCTGCCTCAGATTCCCTGCCTCATATTCCCTGCCTCCGATTCCCCGCCTCTGATTCCCCGCCTCTGATTCCCAGCCACTGATTCCCCGCCTCTGATTCCACGCCTCTGATTCCCCGCCTCTGATTCCTCGCCTCTGATTCCACGCCTCTGATTCCCCGCATCTGATTCCAGGCCTCTTATTCCCCGCCTCTGATTCCCCACCTCTGATTGCCTGCCACTGAGTGCCCGCCTCTGATTCCCCGCCTCTGATTCCCCGCCTCTGATTCCCCACCTCTGTCTGTATGCCTCTCTTTTGCCTCCACTTTTTCCCCTACACTCTTTCCGCGCCTCTCTTTCCCTCCCTCAATTTCAACAACTCTGTTTGATCTGTTCTGTGTACCTCATTTTAAACACACAAGTTCCAACCACTATGTTTCACCCATCACTTTCCCCGCCTCTATTTTTCCGCCTATGTTTACCCGCCTCTGTTTATTCACCTGTTTCACTGCCTCTGATTCCCCGCCTCTGATTCCCCACCTCTGTCTCGACGCCTCTCTTTCGCCTCCACTCTTTCCCCTCCACTCTTTCCGTGCCTGTCTTTCCCTCCCTCAATTTCAACAACACTGTTTGATCTGTTTTGTGTACATCATTTTAAACACACAAGTTCCAACCACTATGTTTTGCCCGCCTCTTTCCCCGCCTCTATTTATCCACCTATGTTTACCTGCCTCTGTTTACCCGCCTGTTTCCCCGCCTCTGATTCCCCACCTTTCATTCCCCGCCTCTCTTTCCCTGCCTCTATTTCCGCGCCTCTTTCTCTGCCTCTCTTTCCCCACATCTCTTTTCCTCCCGCTGATTCCCCGCCTCTGATTCCCCGCCTCTGATTCCCTGCCTCTGATTCCCCGCCTCTGATTCCCTGCCTCAGATTCCCTGCCTCAGATTCCCTGCCTCAGATTCCCTGCCTCTGATTCCCCGCCTCTGATTCCCCGCCTCTTATTCCCCGCCTCGGATTCCCCGCCTCTGATTCCCCGCCTCTGATTCCCTGCCTCAGATTCCCAGGCTCTGATTCCCTGCATCAGATTCCCTGCCTCAGATTCCCTGCCTCTGATTCCCCGCCTCTGATTCCCTGCCTCTGATTCCCCGCCTCTTATTCCCTGCCTCAGATTCTCTGTCTCAGATTCCCTGCCTCAGATTCCCTGCCTCTGATTCCCCGCCTTTGATTCCCCGCCTCTTTTTCCCCGCCTCTGATTCCCCGCCTCTGATTCCCCACCTCTGATTCCCTGCCTCTGTTTCCCCGCCTCTGATTCCCCGCCTCTGATTCCCCGCCTCAGATTCCCCAGCTCTGATTCGCTGCCTGAGATTCGCTGCCTCAGATACCCCACCTCAGATTCCCCGCCTCAGATTCCCCGCCTCAGATTCCCCGCCTCAGATTCCCCGCCTCAGATTCCCCACCTCAGATTCCCCGCCTCAGATTCCCCGCCTCAGATTCCCCGCCTCAGATTCCCCGCCTCAGATTCCCTGCATCTGATTGCCTGCCTCTGATTCCCTGCCTCTGATTCCCTGCCTCTGATTCCCTGCCTCTGATTCCCTGCCTCTGATTCCCTGCCTCTGATTCCCTGCCTCTGATTCCGCGCCTCTGATTCCACGCCTCTCTTTCCGTATCTCTGATTCCCCGCCTCTGATTCCCTGCATCTGATACCCTGCCTCTCTTTGCCTGCCTCTATTTCGGTGCCTCTTTCTCTGCATCTAGTTTCCCACATCTCATTTGCCCACTCTGATAACCCGCCTCTGATTCCATGCCTCTGATTCCCTGCCTCTGATTCCCCTCCTCTGATTCCCTGCCTTTGATTCCCCGCCTCTGATTCCCTGCCTCAGATTCCCTGCCTCAGATTCCCTGCCTCAGATTCCCTGCCTCCGATTCCCTGCCTCTGTTTCCCCGCCTCTGATTCCCCGCCTCTTATTCCCCGCCTCTGATTCCCCGCCTCTGATTCCCCGCCTCTGATTCCCTGCCTCTGATACCCTGCATCTCTTTGCCTGCCTCTATTTCCGTGCCTCTTTCTCTGCATCTAGTTTCCCAAATCTCATTTGCCCCCTCTGATAACCCGCCTCTGATTCCATGCCTCTGATTCACTGCCTCAGATTCCCTGCCTCAGATACCCCGACTCAGATTTACCGCCTCAGATTCCCCGCCTCAGATTCCCTGCCTCAGATTCCCTGCCTCCGATTCCCCGCCTCTGATTCCCCGCCTCTGATTCCCCGCCTCTGATTCCCTGCCTCTGATTCCCTGCCTCTGATTCCGCGCCTCTGATTCCACGCCTCTCTTTCCGTATCTCTGATTCCCCGCCTCTGATTCCCTGCCTCTGATTCCCTGCCTCTGATTCCCTGCCTCTGATTCCCCGCCTCTGATTCCCCGCCTCTGATTCCCTGCCTCTGTTTCCCCGCCTCTGATTCCCCGCCTCTGATTCCCCGCCTCAGATTTCCCGGCTCTGATTCCCTGCCTGAGATTCCCTGCCTGAGATTCCCCGCCTCAGATTCCCTGCCTCAGATTCCCCGCCTCAGATTCCCTGCCTCAGATTCCCTGCCTCTGATTCCCCGCCTCTGATTCCCCGTGGCTTTTTCCAGGCCTCTGATTCCCCGCCTCTGATTCCCCGCCTCTGATTCCCTGCCTCTGTTTCCCCGCCTCTGATTCCCCGCCTCTGATTCCCTGCCTTAGATTCCCTGCCTCAGATTCCCTGCCTCTGAGTCCCCGCCTCAGATTCCCCGGCTCTGATTCCCTACCTGTGATTCCCTGCCTCAGATTTTCCACCTCAGATTCCCCGCCTCAGATTCCCCGCCTCAGATTCCCCGCCTCAGATTCCCCGCCTCAGATTCCCCGCCTCAGATTCCCCGCCTCAGATTCCCTGCCTCTGATTGCCTGCCTCTGATTCCCTGCCTCTAATTCGCTGCCTCTAAATCCCTGCCTCTGATTCCCTGCCTCTGATTCCCTGCCTCTGATTCCGCGCCTCTGATTCCACACCTATCTTTCCGTGTCTCTGATTCCCCGCCTCTGAATCCCTGCCTCAGATTCCCCGCCTCTGATTCCCCGCCTCTGATTCGCCGCCTCTGATTCTCCGCCTCTGATTCGCCGCCTCTGATTCCCCGCCTCTGATTCCCCGCCTCTGATTCCCCACCACTGATTCCCCGCCTCAGATACCCTGCCTCATATTCCCTGCCTCAGATTCCCTGCCTCAGATTCCCTGCCTCAGATTCCCCGCCTCTGTTTCCCCGCCTCTTATTCCCCGCCTCTGATTCCCCGCCTCTGATTCCCCGCCTCTGATTTCCTGCCTCGGTTTCCCCGCCTCTGATTCCCCACCTCTGATTCCCTGCCTCAGATTTCCCGGCTCTGATTCCCTACCTGAGATTCCCTGCCTGAGATTCCCCGCCTCAGATTCCCTGCCTCAGATTCCCCGCCTCAGATTCCCCGCCTCAGATTCCCCGCCTCAGATTCCCCGTCTCAGATTCCCCGCCTAAGATTCCCCGCCTGATTCCCTGCCTCTGATTCCCTGCCTCTGATTCCCTGCCTCTGATTCCGCACCTCTGATTCCACGCATCTCTTTCCGTGTCTCTGATTCCCCGCCTCTGATTCCCTGCCTCTGATACCCTGCCTCTATTTGCCTGCCTCTATTTCCGTACCTCTTTCTCTGCATCTAGTTTCCCACATCTCATTTGCCCCCTCTGATAACCCGCCTCTGATTCCATGCCTCTGATTCCCCGCCTCTGATTCCCTGACTCAGATTCCCCGCCTCAGATTCCCCGCCTCAGATTCCCCGCCTCAGATTCCCTGCCTCAGATTCCCTGCCTCAGATTCCCTGCCTCAGTTTCCCTTCATCTGATTCCCTTCATCTGATTCCCTGCCTCTGATTCCCTGCCTCTGATTCCCTGCCTCTGATTCCCCGCCTCTGATTCCCCGCCTCAGATTCCCTGCCTCAGATTCCCTGCCTCAGATTCCCTGCCTCTGATTATCTGCCTCAGATTCCCTGCCTCAGATTCCCTGCCTCAGATTCCCTGCCTCTGATTGCCTGCCTCTGATTCCCAGCCTCTGATTCCCTGCCTCTGATTGCCTGCCTCTGATTCCCTGCCTCTGATTCCCTGCCTCTGATTCCCTGCCTCTGATACCGCACCTCTGATTCCATGCCTCTCTTTCCTTGTCTCTGATTCCCCGCCTCTGATTCCCTGCCTCTGATACCCTGCCTCTCTTTGCCTGCCTCTATTTCCGTGCCTCTTTCTCTGCATCTAGTTTCCCACATCTCATTTGCCCCCTCTGATTACCCGCCTCTGATTCCATGCCTCTGATTCACTGCCTCAGATTCCCTGCCTCAGATACCCCGACTCAGATTTACCGCATCAGATTCCCCGCCTCAGATTCCCTGCCTCAGATTCACTGCCTCCGATTCCCCGCCTCTGATTCCCC
Organism: Narcine bancroftii; assembly: GCF_036971445.1. Taxonomy (NCBI): domain Eukaryota; kingdom Metazoa; phylum Chordata; class Chondrichthyes; order Torpediniformes; family Narcinidae; genus Narcine; species Narcine bancroftii. The sequence goes on from NC_091473.1 coordinate 257,580,757, forward strand.
GCCTCTGATTCCCCGCCTCTGATTCCCAGCCTCTGAATCCCCGCCTCTGAATCCCCGCCTCTGATTCCCCGCCTCTGTTTCCCCGCTTCTGATTCCCCGCCTCTCATTCCCCACCTCTGATTCCACGCCTCTGATTCCCCGCCTCTGATTCCAGGCCTCTGATTCCCCACCTCTGATTCCCCACCTCTGATTGCCTGCCACTGATTGCCCGCCTCTGATTCCCCGCCTCTGATTCCCCACCTCTGTCTGTATGCCTCTCTTTCGCCTCCACTCTTTCCCCTCCACTCTTTCCGCTCCTCTCTTTCCCTCCCTCAATTTCAACAACACTGTTTGATCTGTTTTGTGTACCTCATTTTAAACACACAAGTTCCAACCACTATGTTTTGCCCGCCTCTTTCCCCGCCTCTATATATCCACCTATGTTTACCTGCCTCTGTTTACCCGCCTGTTTCACCACCTCTGATTCCCCACCTTTCATTCCCCGCCTCTCTTTCCCTGCCTCTATTTCCGCGCCTCTTTCTCTGCCTCGCTTTCCCCACATCTCTTTTCCTCCCCCTGATTCCCCGCCTCTGATTCCCCACCTCTGATTCCCTGCCTCTGATTCCCCGCCTCTGATTCCCTGCCTCAGATTCCCTGCCTCAGATTCCCTGCCTCAGATTCCCTGCCTCTGATTCCCCGCCTCTGATTCCCCGCCTCTTATTCCCCGCCTCTGATTCCCCGCCTCTGATTCCCCACCTCTGATTCCCTGCCTCAGATTCCCCGGCTCTGATTCCCTGCATCAGATTCCCTGCCTCAGATTCCCTGCCTCCGATTCCCCGCCTCTGATTCCCTGCCTCTTATTCCCCGCCTCTGATTCCCTGCCTCTGATTCCCTGCCTCTGATACCCTGCCTCTCTTTGCCTGCCTCTATTTCGGTGCCTCTTTCTCTGCATCTAGTTTCCCACATCTCATTTGCCCCCTCTGATAACCCGCCTCTGATTCCATGCCTCTGATTCCCTGCCTCAGATTCCCCGGCTCTGATTCCCTGCCTGAGATTCCCTGAATCAGATACCCCGCCTCAGATTCCCCGCCTCAGATTCCCCGCCTCAGATTCCCCGCCTCAGATTCCCCGCCTCAGATTCCCCGCCTCAGATTTCCCGCCTCAGATTCCCCGCCTCAGATTCCCCGCCTCAGATTCCCCGCCTCAGATTCCCCGCCTCAGATTCCCCGCCTCAGATTCCCCGCCTCAGATTCGCCGCCTCAGATTCCCCGCCTCAGATTCCCTGCCTCAGATTCCCTGCCTTTGATTGCCTGCCTCTGATTCCCTGCCTCTGATTCCCTGCCTCTGATACCCTGCCTCTCTTTGCCTGCCACTATTTCGGTGCCTCTTTCTCTGCATCTAGTTTCCCACATCTAATTTGCCCCCTCTGATAACCCGCCTCTGATTCCATGCCTCTGATTCCCTGCCTCTGATTCCCCACCTCTGATTCCCTGCCTCTGATTCCCCGTCTCTGATTCCCTGCCTCAGATTCCCTGCCTCAGATTCACTGCCTCAGATTCCCTGCCTCAGATTCCCTGCCTCTTATTCCCCGCCTCTGATTCCCCGCCGCTGATTCCCTGCCTCTGATTCCCTGCCTCTATTTCCCCGCCTCTGATTCCCCGCCTCTGATTCCCCGCCTCAGATTTCCCGGCTCTGATTCCCTGCCTGAGATTCCCTGCCTGAGATTCCCCGCCTCAGATTCCCTGCCTCAGATTCCCCGCCTCAGATTCCCCGCCTCAGATTCCCCGCCTCAGATTCCCCATCTCAGATTCCCCGCCTCAGATTCCCCGCCTCAGATTCCCCGCCTCAGATTCCCTGCCTCAGATTCCCTGTCTCTGATTGCCTTCCTCTGATTCCCTGCCTCTGATTCCCTGCCTCTGATACCCTGCCTCTGATTCCCTGCCTCTGATTCCCTGCCTCTAATTCCCTGCCTCTGATTCCGCACCTCTGATTCCACGCCTCTCTTTCCGTGTCTCTGATTCCCCGCCTCTGATTCCCTGCCTCTGATACCCTGCCTCTCTTTGCCTGCCTCTATTTCCGTGCCTCTTGCTCTGCATCTAGTTTCCCACATCTCATTTGCCCCCTCTGATAACCCGCCTCTGATTCCATGCCTCTGATTCCCCGCCTCTGATTCCCCGCCTCTGATTCCCCGCCTCTGATTCCATGCCTCAGATTCCCTGCCTCAGATTCCTTGCCTCAGATTCCCTGCCTCTGATTCCCCGCCTCTGATTCCCCGCCTCTGATTCCCCACCTCTGATTCCCTGCCTCTGTTTCCCCGCCTCTGATTCCCCGCGTCTGATTCCCCGCCTCAGATTCCCCGGCTCTGATTCCCTGTGTGAGATTCCCCGCCTCAGATTCCTTGCCTCAGATTCCCCGCCTCAGATTCCCTGCCTCAGATTCCCCGCCTCAGATTCCCTGCCTCAGATTCCCCGCCTCAGATTCCCCGCCTCAGATTCCCTGCCTCAGATTCCCTGCCTCAGATTCCCTGCCTCAGATTCCCTTCATCTGATTCCCTTCATCTGATTCCCTGCCTCTGATTCCCTGCCTCTGATTCCCCACCTCTGATTCCCCGCCTCAGATTCCCTGCCTCAGATTCCCTGCCTCAGATTCCCTGCCTCTGATTGCCTGCCTCTGATTCCCTGCCTCTGATTCCCTGCCTCTGATTCCCTGCCTCAGATACCCCGACTCAGATTTACCACCTCAGATTCCCCGCCTCAGATTCCCTGCCTCAGATTCCCTGCCTCAGATTCCCTGCCTCAGATTCCCTGCCTCATATTCCCCGCCTCCGATTCCCCGCCTCTGATTCCCCGCCTCTGATTCCCAGCCACTGATTCCCCGCCTCTGATTCCACGCCTCTGATTCCCCGCCTCTGATTCCCAGCCACTGATTCCCCGCCTCTGATTCCACGCCTCTGATTCCCCGCCTCTTATTCCCCGCCTCGGATTCCCCGCCTCTGATTCCCCGCCTCTGATTCCCTGCCTCAGATTCCCAGGCTCTGATTCCCTGCATCAGATTCCCTGCCTCAGATTCCCTGCCTCTGATTCCCCGCCTCTGATTCCCTGCCTCTGATTCCCCGCCTCTTATTCCCTGCCTCAGATTCTCTGTCTCAGATTCCCTGCCTCAGATTCCCTGCCTCTGATTCCCCGCCTTTGATTCCCCGCCTCTTTTTCCCCGCCTCTGATTCCCCGCCTCTGATTCCCCACCTCTGATTCCCTGCCTCTGTTTCCCCGCCTCTGATTCCCCGCCTCTGATTCCCCGCCTCAGATTCCCCAGCTCTGATTCCCTGCCTGAGATTCGCTGCCTCAGATACCCCACCTCAGATTCCCCGCCTCAGATTCCCCGCCTCAGATTCCCCGCCTCAGATTCCCCGCCTCAGATTCCCCGCCTCAGATTCCCCGCCTCAGATTCCCCGCCTCAGATTCCCCGCCTCACATTCCCCGCCTCAGATTCCCTGCCTCAGATTCCCTGCATCTGATTGCCTGCCTCTGATTCCCTGCCTCTGATTCCCTGCCTCTGATTCCCTGCCTCTGATTCCCTGCCTCTGATTCCCTGCCTCTGATTCCCTGCCTCTTATTCCGCGCCTCTGATTCCACGCCTCTCTTTCCGTATCTCTGATTCCCCGCCTCTGATTCCCTGCATCTGATACCCTGCCTCTCTTTGCCTGCCTCTATTTCGGTGCCTCTTTCTCTGCATCTAGTTTCCCACATCTCATTTGCCCACTCTGATAACCCGCCTCTGATTCCATGCCTCTGATTCCCCGCCTCTGATTCCCCTCCTCTGATTCCCTGCCTTTGATTCCCCACCTCTGATTCCCTGCCTCAGATTCCCTGCCTCAGATTCCCTGCCTCAGATTCCCTGCCTCCGATTCCCTGCCTCTGATTCCCCGCCTCTGATTCCCCGCCTCTTATTCCCCACCTCTGATTCCCCGCCTCTGATTCCCCGCCTCTGATTCCCTGCCTCTGATACCCTGCATCTCTTTGCCTGCCTCTATTTCCGTGCCTCTTTCTCTGCATCTAGTTTACCAAATCTCATTTGCCCCCTCTGATAACCCGCCTCTGATTCCATGCCTCTGATTCACTGCCTCAGATTCCCTGCCTCAGATACCCCGACTCAGATTTACCGCCTCAGATTCCCCGCCTCAGATTCCCTGTCTCAGATTTCCTGCCTCAGATTCCCTGCCTCAGATTCCCTGCCTCAGATTCCCTGCCTCCGATTCCCCGCCTCTGATTCCCCGCCTCTGATTCCCCGCCTCTGATTCCCTGCCTCTGATTCCCTGCCTCTGATTCCGCGCCTCTGATTCCACGCCTCTCTTTCCGTATCTCTGATTCCCCGCCTCTGATTCCCTGCCTCTGATTCCCTGCCTCTGATTCCCTGCCTCTGATTCCCCGCCTCTGATTCCCCGCCTCTGATTCCCTGCCTCTGTTTCCCCGCCTCTGATTCCCCGCCTCTGATTCCCCGCCTCAGATTTCCCGGCTCTGATTCCCTGCCTGAGATTCCCTGCCTGAGATTCCCCGCCTCAGATTCCCTGCCTCAGATTCCCCGCCTCAGATTCCCTGCCTCAGATTCCCTGCCTCTGATTCCCCGCCTCTGATTCCCCGTGGCTTTTTCCAGGCCTCTGATTCCCCGCCTCTGATTCCCCGCCTCTGATTCCCTGCCTCTGTTTCCCCGCCTCTGATTCCCCGCCTCTGATTCCCTGCCTCAGATTCCCTGCCTCAGATTCCCTGCCTCTGAGTCCCCGCCTCAGATTCCCCGGCTCTGATTCCCTACCTGTGATTCCCTGCCTCAGATTTTCTGCCTCAGATTCCCCGCCTCAGATTCCCCGCCTCAGATTCCCCGCCTCAGATTCCCCGCCTCAGATTCCCCGCCTCAGATTCCCCGCCTCAGATGCCCCGCCTCAGATTCCCTGCCTCTGATTGCCTGCCTCTGATTCCCTGCCTCTAATTCGCTGCCTCTAAATCCCTGCCTCTGATTCCCTGCCTCTGATTCCCTGCCTCTGATTCCGCGCCTCTGATTCCACACCTATCTTTCCGTGTCTCTGATTCCCCGCCTCTGAATCCCTGCCTCAGATTCCCCGCCTCTGATTCCCCGCCTCTGATTCGCCGCCTCTGATTCCCCGCCTCTGATTCGCCGCCTCTGATTCCCCGCCTCTGATTCCCCGCCTCTGATTCCCCACCTCTGATTCCCCGCCTCAGATACCCTGCCTCATATTCCCTGCCTCAGATTCCCTGCCTCAGATTCCCTGCCTCTGATTCCCCGCCTCTGTTTCCCCGCCTCTTATTCCCCACCTCTGATTCCCCGCCTCTGATTCCCCGCCTCTGATTTCCTGCCTCGGTTTCCCCGCCTCTGATTCCCCACCTCTGATTCCCTGCCTCAGATTTCCCGGCTCTGATTCCCTACCTGAGATTCCCTGCCTGAGATTCCCCGCCTCAGATTCCCTGCCTCAGATTCCCCGCCTCAGATTCCACGCCTCAGATTCCCCGCCTCAGATTCCCCGCCTCAGATTCCCCGTCTCAGATTCCCCGCCTAAGATTCCCCGCCTGATTCCCTGCCTCTGATTCCGCACCTCTGATTCCACGCATCTCTTTCCGTGTCTCTGATTCCCCGCTCTGATTCCCTGCCTCTGATACCCTGCCTCTATTTGCCTGCCTCTATTTCCGTACCTCTTTCTCTGCATCTAGTTTCCCACATCTCATTTGCCCCCTCTGATAACCCGCCTCTGATTCCATGCCTCTGATTCCCCGCCTCTGATTCCCTGACTCAGATTCCCCGCCTCAGATTCCCCGCCTCAGATTCCCCGCCTCAGATTCCCTGCCTCAGATTCCCTGCCTCAGATTCCCTGCCTCAGTTTCCCTTCATCTGATTCCCTTCATCTGATTCCCTGCCTCTGATTCCCTGCCTCTGATTCCCTGCCTCTGATTCCCCGCCTCTGATTCCCCGCCTCAGATTCCCTGCCTCAGATTCCCTGCCTCAGATTCCCTGCCTCTGATTATCTGCCTCAGATTCCCTGCCTCAGATTCCCTGCCTCAGATTCCCTGCCTCTGATTGCCTGCCTCTGATTCCCTGCCTCTGATTCCCTGCCTCTGATTGCCTGCCTCTGATTCCCTGCCTCTGATTCCCTGCCTCTGATTCCCTGCCTCTGATTCCGCACCTCTGATTCCATGCCTCTCTTTCCTTGTCTCTGATTCCCCGCCTCTGATTCCCTGCCTCTGATACCCTGCCTCTCTTTGCCTGCCTCTATTTCCGTGCCTCTTTCTCTGCATCTAGTTTCCCACATCTCATTTGCCCCATCTGATTACCCGCCTCTGATTCCATGCCTCTGATTCACTGCATCAGATTCCCTGCCTCAGATACCCCGACTCAGATTTACCGCATCAGATTCCCCGCCTCAGATTCCCTGCCTCAGATTCACTGCCTCCGATTCCCCGCCTCTGATTCCCCGCCTCTGATTCCCCGCCTCTGATTCCCAGCCTCTGAATCCCCGCCTCTGAATCCCCGCCTCTGATTCCCCGCCTCTGTTTCCCCGCTTCTGATTCCCCGCCTCTCATTCCCCACCTCTGATTCCACGCCTCTGATTCCCCGCCTCTGATTCCAGGCCTCTGATTCCCCACCTCTGATTCCCCACCTCTGATTGCCTGCCACTGATTGCCCGCCTCTGATTCCCCGCCTCTGATTCCCCGCCTCTGATTCCCCACCTCTGTCTGTATGCCTCTCTTTCGCCTCCACTCTTTCCCCTCCACTCTTTCCGCGCCTCTCTTTCCCTCCCTCAATTTCAACAACACTGTTTGATCTGTTTTGTGTACCTCATTTTAAACACACAAGTTCCAACCACTATGTTTTGCCCGCCTCTTTCCCCGCCTCTATATATCCACCTATGTTTACCTGCCTTAGTTTACCCGCCTGTTTCACCACCTCTGATTCCCCACCTTTCATTCCCCGCCTCTCTTTCCCTGCCTCTATTTCCGCGCCTCTTTCTCTGCCTCGCTTTCCCCACATCTCTTTTCCTCCCCCTGATTCCCCGCCTCTGATTCCCCACCTCTGATTCCCTGCCTCTGATTCCCCGCCTCTGATTCCCTGCCTCAGATTCCCTGCCTCAGATTCCCTGCCTCAGATTCCCTGCCTCTGATTCCCCGCCTCTGATTCCCCGCCTCTTATTCCCCGCCTCTGATTCCCCGCCTCTGATTCCCCACCTCTGATTCCCTGCCTCAGATTCCCCGGCTCTGATTCCCTGCATCAGATTCCCTGCCTCAGATTCCCTGCCTCCGATTCCCCGCCTCTGATTCCCTGCCTCATATTCCCCGCCTCTGATTCCCTTCCTCTGATTCCCTGCCTCTGATACCCTGCCTCTTTTTGCCTGCCTCTATTTCGGTGCCTCTTTCTCTGCATCTAGTTTCCCACATCTCATTTGCCCCCTCTGATAACCCGCCTCTGATTCCATGCCTCTGATTCCCTGCCTCTGATTCCCCGCCTCTGATTCCCCGCCTCTGATTCCCCGCCTCAGATTCCCCGGCTCTGATTCCCTGCCTGAGATTCCCTGAATCAGATACCCCGCCTCAGATTCCCCGCCTCAGATTCCCCGCCTCAGATTCCCCGCCTCAGATTCCCCGCCTCAGATTCCCCGCCTCAGATTTCCCGCCTCAGATTCCCCGCCTCAGATTCCCCGCCTCAGATTCCCCGCCTCAGATTCCCCGCCTCAGATTCCCCGCCTCAGATTCCCCGCCTCAGATTCCCCGCCTCAGATTCCCCGCCTCAGATTCCCTGCCTCAGATTCCCTGCCTTTGATTGCCTGCCTCTGATTCCCTGCCTCTGATTCCCTGCCTCTGATTCCCTGCCTCTGATACCCTGCCTCTCTTTGGCTGCCTCTATTTCGGTGCCTCTTTCTCTGCATCTAGTTTCCCACATCTAATTTGCCCCCTCTGATAACCCGCCTCTGATTCCATGCCTCTGATTCCCTGCCTCTGATTCCCCACCTCTGATTCCCTGCCTCTGATTCCCCGTCTCTGATTCCCTGCCTCAGATTCCCTGCCTCAGATTCACTGCCTCAGATTCCCTGCCTCAGATTCCCTGCCTCTTATTCCCCGCCTCTGATTCCCCGCCGCTGATTCCCCGCCTCTGATTCCCTGCCTCTATTTCCCCGCCTCTGATTCCCCGCCTCTGATTCCCCGCCTCAGATTTCCCGGCTCTGATTCCCTGCCTGAGATTCCCTGCCTGAGATTCCCCGCCTCAGATTCCCTGCCTCAGATTCCCCGCCTCAGATTCCCCGCCTCAGATTCCCCGCCTCAGATTCCCCATCTCAGATTCCCCGCCTCAGATTCCCCGCCTCAGATTCCCCGCCTCAGATTCCCTGCCTCAGATTCCCTGCCTCTGATTGCCTTCCTCTGATTCCCTGCCTCTGATTCCCTGCCTCTGATACCCTGCCTCTGATTCCCTGCCTCTGATTCCCTGCCTCTAATTCCCTGCCTCTGATTCCGCACCTCTGATTCCACGCCTCTCTTTCCGTGTCTCTGATTCCCCGCCTCTGATTCCCTGCCTCTGATACCCTGCCTCTCTTTGCCTGCCTCTATTTCCGTGCCTCTTGCTCTGCATCTAGTTTCCCACATCTCATTTGCCCCCTCTGATAACCCGCCTCTGATTCCATGCCTCTGATTCCCCGCCTCAGATTCCCCGCCTCTGATTCCCCGCCTCTGATTCCCTGCCTCAGATTCCCTGCCTCAGATTCCTTGCCTCAGATTCCCTGCCTCTGATTCCCCGCCTCTGATTCCCCGCCTCTGATTCCCCGCCTCTGATTCCCTGCCTCTGTTTCCCCGCCTCTGATTCCCCGCGTCTGATTCCCCGCCTCAGATTCCCCGGCTCTGATTCCCTGTGTGAGATTCCCCGCCTCAGATTCCCCGCCTCAGATTCCCCGCCTCAGATTCCCCGCCTCAGATTCCCTGCCTCAGATTCCCCGCCTCAGATTCCCCGCCTCAGATTCCCCGCCTCAGATTCCCCGCCTCAGATTCCCCGCCTCAGATTCCCTGCCTCAGATTCCCTGCCTCAGATTCCCTGCCTCAGATTCCCTTCATCTGATTCCCTTCATCTGATTCCCTGCCTCTGATTCCCTGCCTCTGATTCCCCACCTCTGATTCCCCGCCTCAGATTCCCTGCCTCTGATTCCCTGCCTCAGATTCCCTGCCTCAGATTCCTGCCTCAGATTCCCTGCCTCTGATTGCCTGCCTCTGATTCCCTGCCTCTGATTCCCTGCCTCTGATTCCCTGCCTCAGATACCCCGACTCAGATTTACCACCTCAGATTCCCCGCCTCAGATTCCCTGCCTCAGATTCCCTGCCTCAGATTCCCTGCCTCAGATTCCCTGCCTCATATTCCCCGCCTCCGATTCCCCGCCTCTGATTCCCCGCCTCTGATTCCCAGCCACTGATTCCCCGCCTCTGATTCCACGCCTCTGATTCCCCGCCTCTGATTCCACGCCTCTGATTCCCCGCATCTGATTCCAGGCCTCTTATTCCCCGCCTCTGATTCCCCACCTCTGATTGCCTGCCACTGAGTGCCCGCCTCTGATTCCCCGCCTCTGATTCCCCGCCTCTGATTCCACGCCTCTGATTCCCCGCCTCTGATTCCAGGCCTCTGATTCCCCACCTCTGATTCCCCACCTCTGATTGCCTGCCACTGATTGCCCGCCTCTGATTCCCCGCCTCTGATTCCCCGCCTCTGATTCCCCACCTCTGTCTGTATGCCTCTCTTTCGCCTCCACTCTTTCCCCTCCACTCTTTCCGCGCCTCTCTTTCCCTCCCTCAATTTCAACAACACTGTTTGATCTGTTTTGTGTACCTCATTTTAAACACACAAGTTCCAACCACTATGTTTTGCCCGCCTCTTTCCCCGCCTCTATATATCCACCTATGTTTACCTGCCTTAGTTTACCCGCCTGTTTCACCACCTCTGATTCCCCACCTTTCATTCCCCGCCTCTCTTTCCCTGCCTCTATTTCCGCGCCTCTTTCTCTGCCTCGCTTTCCCCACATCTCTTTTCCTCCCCCTGATTCCCCGCCTCTGATTCCCCACCTCTGATTCCCTGCCTCTGATTCCCCGCCTCTGATTCCCTGCCTCAGATTCCCTGCCTCAGATTCCCTGCCTCAGATTCCCTGCCTCTGATTCCCCGCCTCTGATTCCCCGCCTCTTATTCCCCGCCTCTGATTCCCCGCCTCTGATTCCCCACCTCTGATTCCCTGCCTCAGATTCCCCGGCTCTGATTCCCTGCATCAGATTCCCTGCCTCAGATTCCCTGCCTCCGATTCCCCGCCTCTGATTCCCTGCCTCTTATTCCCCGCCTCTGATTCCCTGCCTCTGATTCCCTGCCTCTGATACCCTGCCTCTCTTTGCCTGCCTCTATTTCGGTGCCTCTTTCTCTGCATCTAGTTTCCCACATCTCATTTGCCCCCTCTGATAACCCGCCTCTGATTCCATGCCTCTGATTCCCTGCCTCTGATTCCCCGCCTCTGATTCCCCGCCTCTGATTCCCCGCCTCAGATTCCCCGGCTCTGATTCCCTGCCTGAGATTCCCTGAATCAGATACCCCGCCTCAGATTCCCCGCCTCAGATTCCCCGCCTCAGATTCCCCGCCTCAGATTCCCCGCCTCAGATTCCCCGCCTCAGATTTCCCGCCTCAGATTCCCCGCCTCAGATTCCCCACCTCAGATTCCCCGCCTCAGATTCCCCGCCTCAGATTCCCCGCCTCAGATTCCCCGCCTCAGATTCCCCGCCTCAGATTCCCCGCCTCAGATTCCCCGCCTCAGATTCCCCGCCTCAGATTCCCTGCCTCAGATTCCCTGCCTTTGATTGCCTGCCTCTGATTCCCTGCCTCTGATTCCCTGCCTCTGATTCCCTGCCTCTGATACCCTGCCTCTCTTTGGCTGCCTCTATTTCGGTGCCTCTTTCTCTGCATCTAGTTTCCCACATCTAATTTGCCCCCTCTGATAACCCGCCTCTGATTCCATGCCTCTGATTCCCTGCCTCTGATTCCCCACCTCTGATTCCCTGCCTCTGATTCCCCGTCTCTGATTCCCTGCCTCAGATTCCCTGCCTCAGATTCACTGCCTCAGATTCCCTGCCTCAGATTCCCTGCCTCTTATTCCCCGCCTCTGATTCCCCGCCGCTGATTCCCCTCCTCTGATTCCCTGCCTCTATTTCCCCACCTCTGATTCCCCGCCTCTGATTCCCCGCCTCAGATTTCCCGGCTCTGATTCCCTGCCTGAGATTCCCTGCCTGAGATTCCCCGCCTCAGATTCCCTGCCTCAGATTCCCCGCCTCAGATTCCCCGCCTCAGATTCCCCGCCTCAGATTCCCCATCTCAGATTCCCCGCCTCAGATTCCCCGCCTCAGATTCCCCGCCTCAGATTCCCTGCCTCAGATTCCCTGTCTCTGATTGCCTTCCTCTGATTCCCTGCCTCTGATTCCCTGCCTCTGATACCCTGCCTCTGATTCCCTGCCTCTGATTCCCTGCCTCTAATTCCCTGCCTCTGATTCCGCACCTCTGATTCCACGCCTCTCTTTCCGTGTCTCTGATTCCCCGCCTCTGATTCCCTGCCTCTGATACCCTGCCTCTCTTTGCCTGCCTCTATTTCCGTGCCTCTTGCTCTGCATCTAGTTTCCCACATCTCATTTGCCCCCTCTGATAACCCGCCTCTGATTCCATGCCTCTGATTCCCCGCCTCTGATTCCCCGCCTCTGATTCCCCGCCTCTGATTCCCTGCCTCAGATTCCCTGCCTCAGATTCCTTGCCTCAGATTCCCTGCCTCTGATTCCCCGCCTCTGATTCCCAGCCTCTGATTCCCCGCCTCTGATTCCCTGCCTCTGTTTCCCCGCCTCTGATTCCCCGCGTCTGATTCCCCGCCTCAGATTCCCCGGCTCTGATTCCCTGTGTGAGATTCCCCGCCTCAGATTCCCCGCCTCAGATTCCCCGCCTCAGATTCCCCGCCTCAGATTCCCTGCCTCAGATTCCCCGCCTCAGATTCCCCGCCTCAGATTCCCCGCCTCAGATTCCCCGCCTCAGATTCCCTGCCTCAGATTCCCTGCCTCAGATTCCCTGCCTCAGATTCCCTTCATCTGATTCCCTTCATCTGATTCCCTGCCTCTGATTCCCTGCCTCTGATTCCCCACCTCTGATTCCCCGCCTCAGATTCCCTGCCTCTGATTCCCTGCCTCAGATTCCCTGCCTCTAATTCCCTGCCTCTGATTCCGCACCTCTGATTCCACGCCTCTCTTTCCGTGTCTCTGATTCCCCGCCTCTGATTCCCTGCCTCTGATACCCTGCCTCTCTTTGCCTGCCTCTATTTCCGTGCCTCTTGCTCTGCATCTAGTTTCCCACATCTCATTTGCCCCCTCTGATAACCCGCCTCTGATTCCATGCCTCTGATTCCCCGCCTCAGATTCCCCGCCTCTGATTCCCCGCCTCTGATTCCCTGCCTCAGATTCCCTGCCTCAGATTCCTTGCCTCAGATTCCCTGCCTCTGATTCCCCGCCTCTGATTCCCCGCCTCTGATTCCCCGCCTCTGATTCCCTGCCTCTGTTTCCCCGCCTCTGATTCCCCGCGTCTGATTCCCCGCCTCAGATTCCCCGGCTCTGATTCCCTGTGTGAGATTCCCCGCCTCAGATTCCCCGCCTCAGATTCCCCGCCTCAGATTCCCCGCCTCAGATTCCCTGCCTCAGATTCCCCGCCTCAGATTCCCCGCCTCAGATTCCCCGCCTCAGATTCCCCGCCTCAGATTCCCCGCCTCAGATTCCCTGCCTCAGATTCCCTGCCTCAGATTCCCTGCCTCAGATTCCCTTCATCTGATTCCCTTCATCTGATTCCCTGCCTCTGATTCCCTGCCTCTGATTCCCCACCTCTGATTCCCCGCCTCAGATTCCCTGCCTCTGATTCCCTGCCTCAGATTCCCTGCCTCAGATTCCTGCCTCAGATTCCCTGCCTCTGATTGCCTGCCTCTGATTCCCTGCCTCTGATTCCCTGCCTCTGATTCCCTGCCTCAGATACCCCGACTCAGATTTACCACCTCAGATTCCCCGCCTCAGATTCCCTGCCTCAGATTCCCTGCCTCAGATTCCCTGCCTCAGATTCCCTGCCTCATATTCCCCGCCTCCGATTCCCCGCCTCTGATTCCCCGCCTCTGATTCCCAGCCACTGATTCCCCGCCTCTGATTCCACGCCTCTGATTCCCCGCCTCTGATTCCACGCCTCTGATTCCCCGCATCTGATTCCAGGCCTCTTATTCCCCGCCTCTGATTCCCCACCTCTGATTGCCTGCCACTGAGTGCCCGCCTCTGATTCCCCGCCTCTGATTCCCCGCCTCTGATTCCACGCCTCTGATTCCCCGCCTCTGATTCCAGGCCTCTGATTCCCCACCTCTGATTCCCCACCTCTGATTGCCTGCCACTGATTGCCCGCCTCTGATTCCCCGCCTCTGATTCCCCGCCTCTGATTCCCCACCTCTGTCTGTATGCCTCTCTTTCGCCTCCACTCTTTCCCCTCCACTCTTTCCGCGCCTCTCTTTCCCTCCCTCAATTTCAACAACACTGTTTGATCTGTTTTGTGTACCTCATTTTAAACACACAAGTTCCAACCACTATGTTTTGCCCGCCTCTTTCCCCGCCTCTATATATCCACCTATGTTTACCTGCCTTAGTTTACCCGCCTGTTTCACCACCTCTGATTCCCCACCTTTCATTCCCCGCCTCTCTTTCCCTGCCTCTATTTCCGCGCCTCTTTCTCTGCCTCGCTTTCCCCACATCTCTTTTCCTCCCCCTGATTCCCCGCCTCTGATTCCCCACCTCTGATTCCCTGCCTCTGATTCCCCGCCTCTGATTCCCTGCCTCAGATTCCCTGCCTCAGATTCCCTGCCTCAGATTCCCTGCCTCTGATTCCCCGCCTCTGATTCCCCGCCTCTTATTCCCCGCCTCTGATTCCCCGCCTCTGATTCCCCACCTCTGATTCCCTGCCTCAGATTCCCCGGCTCTGATTCCCTGCATCAGATTCCCTGCCTCAGATTCCCTGCCTCCGATTCCCCGCCTCTGATTCCCTGCCTCTTATTCCCCGCCTCTGATTCCCTGCCTCTGATTCCCTGCCTCTGATACCCTGCCTCTCTTTGCCTGCCTCTATTTCGGTGCCTCTTTCTCTGCATCTAGTTTCCCACATCTCATTTGCCCCCTCTGATAACCCGCCTCTGATTCCATGCCTCTGATTCCCTGCCTCTGATTCCCCGCCTCTGATTCCCCGCCTCTGATTCCCCGCCTCAGATTCCCCGGCTCTGATTCCCTGCCTGAGATTCCCTGAATCAGATACCCCGCCTCAGATTCCCCGCCTCAGATTCCCCGCCTCAGATTCCCCGCCTCAGATTCCCCGCCTCAGATTCCCCGCCTCAGATTTCCCGCCTCAGATTCCCCGCCTCAGATTCCCCACCTCAGATTCCCCGCCTCAGATTCCCCGCCTCAGATTCCCCGCCTCAGATTCCCCGCCTCAGATTCCCCGCCTCAGATTCCCCGCCTCAGATTCCCCGCCTCAGATTCCCCGCCTCAGATTCCCTGCCTCAGATTCCCTGCCTTTGATTGCCTGCCTCTGATTCCCTGCCTCTGATTCCCTGCCTCTGATTCCCTGCCTCTGATACCCTGCCTCTCTTTGGCTGCCTCTATTTCGGTGCCTCTTTCTCTGCATCTAGTTTCCCACATCTAATTTGCCCCCTCTGATAACCCGCCTCTGATTCCATGCCTCTGATTCCCTGCCTCTGATTCCCCACCTCTGATTCCCTGCCTCTGATTCCCCGTCTCTGATTCCCTGCCTCAGATTCCCTGCCTCAGATTCACTGCCTCAGATTCCCTGCCTCAGATTCCCTGCCTCTTATTCCCCGCCTCTGATTCCCCGCCGCTGATTCCCCTCCTCTGATTCCCTGCCTCTATTTCCCCACCTCTGATTCCCCGCCTCTGATTCCCCGCCTCAGATTTCCCGGCTCTGATTCCCTGCCTGAGATTCCCTGCCTGAGATTCCCCGCCTCAGATTCCCTGCCTCAGATTCCCCGCCTCAGATTCCCCGCCTCAGATTCCCCGCCTCAGATTCCCCATCTCAGATTCCCCGCCTCAGATTCCCCGCCTCAGATTCCCCGCCTCAGATTCCCTGCCTCAGATTCCCTGTCTCTGATTGCCTTCCTCTGATTCCCTGCCTCTGATTCCCTGCCTCTGATACCCTGCCTCTGATTCCCTGCCTCTGATTCCCTGCCTCTAATTCCCTGCCTCTGATTCCGCACCTCTGATTCCACGCCTCTCTTTCCGTGTCTCTGATTCCCCGCCTCTGATTCCCTGCCTCTGATACCCTGCCTCTCTTTGCCTGCCTCTATTTCCGTGCCTCTTGCTCTGCATCTAGTTTCCCACATCTCATTTGCCCCCTCTGATAACCCGCCTCTGATTCCATGCCTCTGATTCCCCGCCTCTGATTCCCCGCCTCTGATTCCCCGCCTCTGATTCCCTGCCTCAGATTCCCTGCCTCAGATTCCTTGCCTCAGATTCCCTGCCTCTGATTCCCCGCCTCTGATTCCCAGCCTCTGATTCCCCGCCTCTGATTCCCTGCCTCTGTTTCCCCGCCTCTGATTCCCCGCGTCTGATTCCCCGCCTCAGATTCCCCGGCTCTGATTCCCTGTGTGAGATTCCCCGCCTCAGATTCCCCGCCTCAGATTCCCCGCCTCAGATTCCCCGCCTCAGATTCCCTGCCTCAGATTCCCCGCCTCAGATTCCCCGCCTCAGATTCCCCGCCTCAGATTCCCCGCCTCAGATTCCCTGCCTCAGATTCCCTGCCTCAGATTCCCTGCCTCAGATTCCCTTCATCTGATTCCCTTCATCTGATTCCCTGCCTCTGATTCCCTGCCTCTGATTCCCCACCTCTGATTCCCCGCCTCAGATTCCCTGCCTCTGATTCCCTGCCTCAGATTCCCTGCCTCAGATTCCCTGCCTCAGATTCCCTGCCTCTGATTGCCTGCCTCTGATTCCCTGCCTCTGATTCCCTGCCTCTGATTCCCTGCCTCAGATACCCCGACTCAGATTTACCACCTCAGATTCCCCGCCTCAGATTCCCTGCCTCAGATTCCCTGCCTCAGATTCCCTGCCTCAGATTCCCTGCCTCATATTCCCCGCCTCCGATTCCCCGCCTCTGATTCCCCGCCTCTGATTCCCAGCCACTGATTCCCCGCCTCTGATTCCACGCCTCTGATTCCCCGCCTCTGATTCCCCGCCTCTGATTCCACGCCTCTGATTCCCCGCATCTGATTCCAGGCCTCTTATTCCCCGCCTCTGATTCCCCACCTCTGATTGCCTGCCACTGAGTGCCCGCCTCTGATTCCCCGCCTCTGATTCCCCGCCTCTGATTCCCCACCTCTGTCTGTATGCCTCTCTTTTGCCTCCACTTTTTCCCCTACACTCTTTCCGCGCCTCTCTTTCCCTCCCTCAATTTCAACAACTCTGTTTGATCTGTTCTGTGTACCTCATTTTCAACACACAAGTTCCAACCACTATGTTTCACCCATCACTTTCCCCGCCTCTATTTTTCCGCCTATGTTTACCCGCCTCTGTTTATTCACCTGTTTCACTGCCTCTGATTCCCCGCCTCTGATTCCCCACCTCTGTCTCGACGCCTCTCTTTCGCCTCCACTCTTTCCCCTCCACTCTTTCCGTGCCTGTCTTTCCCTCCCTCAATTTCAACAACACTGTTTGATCTGTTTTGTGTACCTCATTTTAAACACACAAGTTCCAACCACTATGTTTTGCCCGCCTCTTTCCCCGCCTCTATTTATCCACCTATGTTTACCTGCCTCTGTTTACCCGCCTGTTTCCCCGCCTCTGATTCCCCACCTTTCATTCCCCGCCTCTCTTTCCCTGCCTCTATTTCCGCGCCTCTTTCTCTGCCTCTCTTTCCCCACATCTCTTTTCCTCCCGCTGATTCCCCGCCTCTGATTCCCCGCCTCTGATTCCCTGCCTCTGATTCCCCGCCTCTGATTCCCTGCCTCAGATTCCCTGCCTCAGATTCCCTGCCTCAGATTCCCTGCCTCTGATTCCCCGCCTCTGATTCCCCGCCTCTTATTCCCCGCCTCGGATTCCCCGCCTCTGATTCCCCGCCTCTGATTCCCTGCCTCAGATTCCCAGGCTCTGATTCCCTGCATCAGATTCCCTGCCTCAGATTCCCTGCCTCTGATTCCCCGCCTCTGATTCCCTGCCTCTGATTCCCCGCCTCTTATTCCCTGCCTCAGATTCTCTGTCTCAGATTCCCTGCCTCAGATTCCCTGCCTCTGATTCCCCGCCTTTGATTCCCCGCCTCTTTTTCCCCGCCTCTGATTCCCCGCCTCTGATTCCCCACCTCTGATTCCCTGCCTCTGTTTCCCCGCCTCTGATTCCCCGCCTCTGATTCCCCGCCTCAGATTCCCCAGCTCTGATTCCCTGCCTGAGATTCGCTGCCTCAGATACCCCACCTCAGATTCCCCGCCTCAGATTCCCCGCCTCAGATTCCCCGCCTCAGATTCCCCGCCTCAGATTCCCCGCCTCAGATTCCCCGCCTCAGATTCCCCGCCTCACATTCCCCGCCTCACATTCCCCGCCTCAGATTCCCTGCCTCAGATTCCCTGCATCTGATTGCCTGCCTCTGATTCCCTGCCACTGATTCCCTGCCTCTGATTCCCTGCCTCTGATTCCCTGCCTCTGATTCCCTGCCTCTGATTCCCTGCCTCTGATTCCGCGCCTCTGATTCCACGCCTCTCTTTCCGTATCTCTGATTCCCCGCCTCTGATTCCCTGCATCTGATACCCTGCCTCTCTTTGCCTGCCTCTATTTCGGTGCCTCTTTCTCTGCATCTAGTTTCCCACATCTCATTTGCCCACTCTGATAACCCGCCTCTGATTCCATGCCTCTGATTCCCCGCCTCTGATTCCCCTCCTCTGATTCCCTGCCTTTGATTCCCCGCCTCTGATTCCCTGCCTCAGATTCCCTGCCTCAGATTCCCTGCCTCAGATTCCCTGCCTCCGATTCCCTGCCTCTGATTCCCCGCCTCTGATTCCCCGCCTCTTATTCCCCGCCTCTGATTCCCCGCCTCTGATTCCCCGCCTCTGATTCCCTGCCTCTGATACCCTGCATCTCTTTGCCTGCCTCTATTTCCGTGCCTCTTTCTCTGCATCTAGTTTCCCAAATCTCATTTGCCCCCTCTGATAACCCGCCTCTGATTCCATGCCTCTGATTCACTGCCTCAGATTCCCTGCCTCAGATACCCCGACTCAGATTTACCGCCTCAGATTCCCCGCCTCAGATTCCCTGTCTCAGATTTCCTGCCTCAGATTCCCTGCCTCAGATTCCCTGCCTCAGATTCCCTGCCTCCGATGCCCCGCCTCTCATTCCCCGCCTCTGATTCCCCGCCTCTGATTCCCAGCCTCTGAATCCCCGCCTCTGAATCCCCGCCTCTGATTCCCCGCCTCTGTTTCCCCGCCTCTGATTCCCCGCACCTGATTCCCCGCCTCTGATTCCACGCCTCTGATTCCCCGCCTCTGATTCCAGGCCTCTTATTCCCCGCCTCTGATTCCCCACCTCTGATTGCCTGCCACTGATTGCCCGCCTCTGATTCCCCGCCTCTGATTCCCCGCCTCTGATTCCCCACCTCTGTCTGTATGCCTCTCTTTCGCCTCCGCTTTTTCCCCTACACTCTTTCCGTGCCTCTCTTTCCCTCCCTCAATTTGAACAACTCTGTTTGATCTGTTCTGTGTACCTCATTTTCAACACACAAGTTCCAACCACTATGTTTCACCCATCACTTTCCCCGCCTCTATTTTTCCGCCTATGTTTACCCGCCTCTGTTTACCCACCTGTTTCACCGCCTCTGATTACCCGCCTCTGATTCCCCACCTCTGTCTCGACGCCTCTCTTTTGCCGCCACTCTTTCCCCTCCACTCTTTCTGTGCCTGTCTTTCCCTCCCTCAATTTCAACAACACTGTTTGATCTGTTTTGTGTACATCATTTTAAACACACAACTTCCAACCACTATGTTTTGCCCGCCTCTTTCCCCGCCTCTATTTATCCACCTATGTTTACCTGCCTCTGTTTACCCGCCTGTTTCCCCGCCTCTGATTCCCCACCTTTCATTCCCCGCCTCTCTTTCCCTGCCTCTATTTCCGCGCCTCTTTCTCTGCCTCTCTTTCCCCACATCTCTTTTTCTCCAGCTGATTCCCCGCCTCTGATTCCCCGCCTCTGATTCCCTGCCTCTGATTCCCCGCCTCTGATTCCCTGCCTCAGATTCCCTGCCTCAGATTCCCTGCCTCAGATTCCCGGCCTCTGATTCCCCGCCTCTGATTCCCCGCCTCTTATTCCCCGCCTCTGATTCCCCGCCTCTGATTCCTCGGCTCTGATTCCCTGCCTCAGATTCCCCGGCTCTGATTCCCTGCATCAGATTCCCTGCCTCAGATTCCCTGCCTCTGATTCACCGCCTCTGATTCCCTGCCTCTGATTCCCCGCCTCTGATTCCCTGCCTCAGATTCCCTGCCTCAGATTCCCTGCCTCAGATTCACTGCCTCTGATTCCCCGCCTTTGATTCCCCGCCTCTTATTCCCCGCCTCTGATTCCCCGCCTCTGATTCCCCGCCTCTGAATCCCCGGCTCTGATTCCCTGCATCAGATTCCCTGCCTCAGATTCCCTGCCTCTGATTCCCCGCCTCTGATTCCCTGCCTCTGATTCCCCGCCTCTGATTCCCTGCCTCAGATTCCCTGCCTCAGATTCCCTGCCTCAGATTCCCTGCCTCTGATTCCCCGCCTTTGATTCCCCGCCTCTTATTCCCCGCCTCTGATTCCCCGCCTCTGATTCCCCACCTCTGATTCCCTGCCTCTGTTTCCCCGCCTCTGATTCCCCACCTCTGATTCCCCGCCTCAGATTCCCCAGCTCTGATTCCCTGCCTGAGATTCCCTGCCTCAGATACCCCACCTCAGATTCCCCGCCTCAGATTCCCCGCCTCAGATTCCCCGCCTCAGATTCCCCGCCTCAGATTCCCCGCCTCAGATTCCCCGCCTCAGATTCCCCGCCTCAGATTCCCCGCCTCAGATACCCGCCTCAGATTCCCCGCCTCAGATTCCCCGCCTCAGATTCCCCGCCTCAGATTCCCCGCCTCAGATTCCCTGCCTCAGATTCCCCGCCTCAGATTCCCTGCATCTGATTGCCTGCCTCTGATTCCCTGCCTCTGATTCCCTGCCTCTGATTCCCTGCCTCTGATTCCCTGCCTCTGATTCCCTGCCTCTGATTCCCTGCCTCTGATTCCGCGCCTCTGATTCCACGCCTCTCTTTCCGTATCTCTGATTCCCCGCCTCTGATTCCCTGCATCTGATACCCTGCCTCTCTTTGCCTGCCTCTATTTCGGTGCCTCTTTCTCTGCATCTAGTTTCCCACATCTCATTTGCCCACTCTGATAACCCGCCTCTGATTCCATGCCTCTGATTCCCCGCCTCTGATTCCCCGCCTCTGATTCCCTGCCTTTGATTCCCCGCCTCTGATTCCCTGCCTCAGATTCTCTGCCTCAGATTCCCTGCCTCAGATTCCCTGCCTCAGATTCCCTGCCTCTGATCCTCCACCTCTGATTCTCTGCCTCAGATTCCCTGCCTCAGATTCCCTGCCTCAGATTCCCTTCATCTGATTCCCTGCCTCTGTTTCCCCGCCTCTGATTCCCCGCCTCTGATTCCCCGCCTCAGATTTCCCGGCTCTGATTCCCTGCCTGAGATTCCCTGCCTGAGATACCCCGCCTCAGATTCCCTGCCTCAGATTCCCCGCCTCAGATTCCCCGCCTCAGATTCCCCGCTTCAGATTCCCCGTCTCAGATTCCCCGCCTCAGATTCACCGCCTCAGATTCCCCGCCTCATATTCCCTGCCTCAGATTCCCTGCCTCTGATTGCCTTCCTCTGATTCCCTGCCTCTGATTCCCTGCCTCTGATTCCCTGCCTCTGATTCCCTGCCTCTGATTCCCTGCCTCTGATTCCCTGCCTCTGATTCCGCACCTCTGATTCCACGCCTCTCTTTCCGTGTCTCTGATTCCCTGCCTCTGATTCCCTGCCTCTGATACCCTGCCTCTCTTTGACTGCCTCTATTTCCGTGCCTCTTCCTCTGCATCTAGTTTCCCACATCTCATTTGCACCCTCTGATAACCCACCTCTGATTCCATGCCTCTGATTCCCCGCCTCAGATTCCCCGCCTCTGATTCCCTGCCTCAGATTCCCTGCCTCAGATTCCATGCCTCAGATTCCCTGCCTCTGATTCCCCGCTTCTGATTCCCCGCCTCTTATTCCCCGCCTCTGATTATCCGCCTCTGATTCCCCGCCTCTGATTCCCCGCCTCTGTTTCCCCGCCTCTGGTTCCCCGCGTCTGATTCCCCGCCTCAGATTCCCCGGCTCTTATTCCCTGCCTGAGATTCCATGCCTCAGAATCCCCGCCTCAAATTCCCTGCCTCAGATTCCCCGCCGCAGATTCCCCGCCTCAGATTCCCCGCCTCAGATTCCCTGCCTCAGATTCCCCGCCTCAGATTCCCCGCCTCAGATTCCCTGCATCTGATTGCCTGCCTCTGATTCCCTGCCTCTGATTCCCTGCCTCTGATTCCCTGCCTCTGATTCCCTGCCTCTGATTCCCTGCCTCTGATTCCCTGCCTCTGATTCCGCGCCTCTGATTCCACGCCTGTCTTTCCGTATCTCTGATTCCCCGCCTCTGATTCCCTGCATCTGATACCCTGCCTCTCTTTGCCTGCCTCTATTTCGGTGCCTCTTTCTCTGCATCTAGTTTCCCACATCTCATTTGCCCACTCTGATAACCCGCCTCTGATTCCATGCCTCTGATTCCCCGCCTCTGATTCCCCGCCTCTGATTCCCCGCCTCTGATTCCCTGCCTCAGATTCCCTGCCTCAGATTCCTTGCCTCAGATTCCCTGCCTCTGATTCCCCGCCTCTGATTCCCCGCCTCTGATTCCCCGCCTCTGATTCCCTGCCTCTGTTTCCCCGCCTCTGATTCCCCGCGTCTGATTCCCCGCCTCAGATTCCCCGGCTCTGATTCCCTGTGTGAGATTCCCCGCCTCAGATTCCCCGCCTCAGATTCCCCGCCTCAGATTCCCCGCCTCAGATTCCCTGCCTCAGATTCCCCGCCTCAGATTCCCCGCCTCAGATTCCCCGCCTCAGATTCCCCGCCTCAGATTCCCTGCCTCAGATTCCCTGCCTCAGATTCCCTGCCTCAGATTCCCTTCATCTGATTCCCTTCATCTGATTCCCTGCCTCTGATTCCCTGCCTCTGATTCCCCACCTCTGATTCCCCGCCTCAGATTCCCTGCCTCTGATTCCCTGCCTCAGATTCCCTGCCTCAGATTCCCTGCCTCAGATTCCCTGCCTCTGATTGCCTGCCTCTGATTCCCTGCCTCTGATTCCCTGCCTCTGATTCCCTGCCTCAGATACCCCGACTCAGATTTACCACCTCAGATTCCCCGCCTCAGATTCCCTGCCTCAGATTCCCTGCCTCAGATTCCCTGCCTCAGATTCCCTGCCTCATATTCCCCGCCTCCGATTCCCCGCCTCTGATTCCCCGCCTCTGATTCCCAGCCACTGATTCCCCGCCTCTGATTCCACGCCTCTGATTCCCCGCCTCTGATTCCCCGCCTCTGATTCCACGTCTCTGATTCCCCGCATCTGATTCCAGGCCTCTTATTCCCCGCCTCTGATTCCCCACCTCTGATTGCCTGCCACTGAGTGCCCGCCTCTGATTCCCCGCCTCTGATTCCCCGCCTCTGATTCCCCACCTCTGTCTGTTTGCCTCTCTTTTGCCTCCACTTTTTCCCCTACACTCTTTCCGCGCCTCTCTTTCCCTCCCTCAATTTCAACAACTCTGTTTGATCTGTTCTGTGTACCTCATTTTCAACACACAAGTTCCAACCACTATGTTTCACCCATCACTTTCCCCGCCTCTATTTTTCCGCCTATGTTTACCCGCCTCTGTTTATTCACCTGTTTCACTGCCTCTGATTCCCCGCCTCTGATTCCCCACCTCTGTCTCGACGCCTCTCTTTCGCCTCCACTCTTTCCCCTCCACTCTTTCCGTGCCTGTCTTTCCCTCCCTCAATTTCAACAACACTGTTTGATCTGTTTTGTGTACCTCATTTTAAACACACAAGTTCCAACCACTATGTTTTGCCCGCCTCTTTCCCCGCCTCTATTTATCCACCTATGTTTACCTGCCTCTGTTTACCCGCCTGTTTCCCCGCCTCTGATTCCCCACCTTTCATTCCCCGCCTCTCTTTCCCTGCCTCTATTTCCGCGCCTCTTTCTCTGCCTCTCTTTCCCCACATCTCTTTTCCTCCCGCTGATTCCCCGCCTCTGATTCCCCGCCTCTGATTCCCTGCCTCTGATTCCCCGCCTCTGATTCCCTGCCTCAGATTCCCTGCCTCAGATTCCCTGCCTCAGATTCCCTGCCTCTGATTCCCCGCCTCTGATTCCCCGCCTCTTATTCCCCGCCTCGGATTCCCCGCCTCTGATTCCCCGCCTCTGATTCCCGTCCTCAGATTCCCAGGCTCTGATTCCCTGCATCAGATTCCCTGCCTCAGATTCCCTGCCTCTGATTCCCCGCCTCTGATTCCCTGCCTCTGATTCCCCGCCTCTTATTCCCTGCCTCAGATTCTCTGTCTCAGATTCCCTGCCTCAGATTCCCTGCCTCTGATTCCCCGCCTTTGATTCCCCGCCTCTTTTGCCCCGCCTCTGATTCCCCGCCTCTGATTCCCCACCTCTGATTCCCTGCCTCTGTTTCCCCGCCTCTGATTCCCCGCCTCTGATTCCCCGCCTCAGATTCCCCAGCTCTGATTCCCTGCCTGAGATTCGCTGCCTCAGATACCCCACCTCAGATTCCCCGCCTCAGATTCCCCGCCTCAGATTCCCCGCCTCAGATTCCCCGCCTCAGATTCCCCGCCTCAGATTCCCCGCCTCAGATTCCCCGCCTCACATTCCCCGCCTCACATTCCCCGCCTCAGATTCCCTGCCTCAGATTCCCTGCATCTGATTGCCTGCCTCTGATTCCCTGCCTCTGATTCCCTGCCTCTGATTCCCTGCCTCTGATTCCCTGCCTCTGATTCCCTGCCTCTGATTCCGCGCCTCTGATTCCACGCCTCTCTTTCCGTATCTCTGATTCCCCGCCTCTGATTCCCTGCATCTGATACCCTGCCTCTCTTTGCCTGCCTCTATTTCGGTGCCTCTTTCTCTGCATCTAGTTTCCCACATCTCATTTGCCCACTCTGATAACCCGCCTCTGATTCCATGCCTCTGATTCCCCGCCTCTGATTCCCCTCCTCTGATTCCCTGCCTTTGATTCCCCGCCTCTGATTCCCTGCCTCAGATTCCCTGCCTCAGATTCCCTGCCTCAGATTCCCTGCCTCCGATTCCCTGCCTCTGATTCCCCGCCTCTTATTCCCCGCCTCTGATTCCCCGCCTCTGATTCCCCGCCTCTGATTCCCTGCCTCTGATACCCTGCATCTCTTTGCCTGCCTCTATTTCCGTGCCTCTTTCTCTGCATCTAGTTTCCCAAATCTCATTTGCCCCCTCTGATAACCCGCCTCTGATTCCATGCCTCTGATTCACTGCCTCAGATTCCCTGCCTCAGATACCCCGACTCAGATTTACCGCCTCAGATTCCCCGCCTCAGATTCCCTGTCTCAGATTTCCTGCCTCAGATTCCCTGCCTCAGATTCCCTGCCTCAGATTCCCTGCCTCCGATGCCCCGCCTCTGATTCCCCGCCTCTGATTCCCCGCCTCTGATTCCCAGCCTCTGAATCCCCGCCTCTGAATCCCCGCCTCTGATTCCCCGCCTCTGTTTCCCCGCCTCTGATTCCCCGCACCTGATTCCCCGCCTCTGATTCCACGCCTCTGATTCCCCGCCTCTGATTCCAGGCCTCTTATTCCCCGCCTCTGATTCCCCACCTCTGATTGCCTGCCACTGATTGCCCGCCTCTGATTCCCCGCCTCTGATTCCCCGCCTCTGATTCCCCACCTCTGTCTGTATGCCTCTCTTTCGCCTCCGCTTTTTCCCCTACACTCTTTCCGTGCCTCTCTTTCCCTCCCTCAATTTGAACAACTCTGTTTGATCTGTTCTGTGTACCTCATTTTCAACACACAAGTTCCAACCACTATGTTTCACCCATCACTTTCCCCGCCTCTATTTTTCCGCCTATGTTTACCCGCCTCTGTTTACCCACCTGTTTCACCGCCTCTGATTACCCGCCTCTGATTCCCCACCTCTGTCTCGACGCCTCTCTTTTGCCGCCACTCTTTCCCCTCCACTCTTTCTGTGCCTGTCTTTCCCTCCCTCAATTTCAACAACACTGTTTGATCTGTTTTGTGTACATCATTTTAAACACACAACTTCCAACCACTATGTTTTGCCCGCCTCTTTCCCCGCCTCTATTTATCCACCTATGTTTACCTGCCTCTGTTTACCCGCCTGTTTCCCCGCCTCTGATTCCCCACCTTTCATTCCCCGCCTCTCTTTCCCTGCCTCTATTTCCGCGCCTCTTTCTCTGCCTCTCTTTCCCCACATCTCTTTTTCTCCAGCTGATTCCCCGCCTCTGATTCCCCGCCTCTGATTCCCTGCCTCTGATTCCCCGCCTCTGATTCCCTGCCTCAGATTCCCTGCCTCAGATTCCCTGCCTCAGATTCCCGGCCTCTGATTCCCCGCCTCTGATTCCCCGCCTCTTATTCCCCGCCTCTGATTCCCCGCCTCTGATTCCTCGGCTCTGATTCCCTGCCTCAGATTCCCCGGCTCTGATTCCCTGCATCAGATTCCCTGCCTCAGATTCCCTGCCTCTGATTCACCGCCTCTGATTCCCTGCCTCTGATTCCCCGCCTCTGATTCCCTGCCTCAGATTCCCTGCCTCAGATTCCCTGCCTCAGATTCCCTGCCTCTGATTCCCCGCCTTTGATTCCCCGCCTCTTATTCCCCGCCTCTGATTCCCCGCCTCTGATTCCCCGCCTCTGAATCCCCGGCTCTGATTCCCTGCATCAGATTCCCTGCCTCAGATTCCCTGCCTCTGATTCCCCGCCTCTGATTCCCTGCCTCTGATTCCCCGCCTCTGATTCCCTGCCTCAGATTCCCTGCCTCAGATTCCCTGCCTCAGATTCCCTGCCTCTGATTCCCCGCCTTTGATTCCCCGCCTCTTATTCCCCGCCTCTGATTCCCCGCCTCTGATTCCCCACCTCTGATTCCCTGCCTCTGTTTCCCCGCCTCTGATTCCCCACCTCTGATTCCCCGCCTCAGATTCCCCAGCTCTGATTCCCTGCCTGAGATTCCCTGCCTCAGATACCCCACCTCAGATTCCCCGCCTCAGATTCCCCGCCTCAGATTCCCCGCCTCAAATTCCCCGCCTCAGATTCCCCGCCTCAGATTCCCCGCCTCAGATTCCCCGCCTCAGATTCCCCGCCTCAGATACCCGCCTCAGATTCCCCGCCTCAGATTCCCCGCCTCAGATTCCCCGCCTCAGATTCCCCGCCTCAGATTCCCTGCCTCAGATTCCCCGCCTCAGATTCCCTGCATCTGATTGCCTGCCTCTGATTCCCTGCCTCTGATTCCCTGCCTCTGATTCCCTGCCTCTGATTCCCTGCCTCTGATTCCCTGCCTCTGATTCCCTGCCTCTGATTCCGCGCCTCTGATTCCACGCCTCTCTTTCCGTATCTCTGATTCCCCGCCTCTGATTCCCTGCATCTGATACCCTGCCTCTCTTTGCCTGCCTCTATTTCGGTGCCTCTTTCTCTGCATCTAGTTTTCCACATCTCATTTGCCCACTCTGATAACCCGCCTCTGATTCCATGCCTCTGATTCCCCGCCTCTGATTCCCCGCCTCTGATTCCCTGCCTTTGATTCCCCGCCTCTGATTCCCTGCCTCAGATTCTCTGCCTCAGATTCCCTGCCTCAGATTCCCTGCCTCAGATTCCCTGCCTCTGATCCTCCGCCTCTGATTCTCTGCCTCAGATTCCCTGCCTCAGATTCCCTGCCTCAGATTCCCTTCATCTGATTCCCTGCCTCTGTTTCCCCGCCTCTGATTCCCCGCCTCTGATTCCCAGCCTCAGATTTCCCGGCTCTGATTCCCTGCCTGAGATTCCCTGCCTGAGATTCCCCGCCTCAGATTCCCTGCCTCAGATTCCCCGCCTCAGATTCCCCGCCTCAGATTCCCCGCTTCAGATTCCCCGTCTCAGATTCCCCGCCTCAGATTCACCGCCTCAGATTCCCCGCCTCATATTCCCTGCCTCAGATTCCCTGCCTCTGATTGCCTTCCTCTGATTCCCTGCCTCTGATTCCCTGCCTCTGATTCCCTGCCTCTGATTCCCTGCCTCTGATTCCCTGCCTCTGATTCCCTGCCTCTGATTCCGCACCTCTGATTCCACGCCTCTCTTTCCGTGTCTCTGATTCCCTGCCTCTGATTCCCTGCCTCTGATACCCTGCCTCTCTTTGACTGCCTCTATTTCCGTGCCTCTTCCTCTGCATCTAGTTTCCCACATCTCATTTGCACCCTCTGATAACCCACCTCTGATTCCATGCCTCTGATTCCCCGCCTCTGATTCCCCGCCTCTGATTCCCTGCCTCAGATTCCCTGCCTCAGATTCCATGCCTCAGATTCCCTGCCTCTGATTCCCCGCTTCTGATTCCCCGCCTCTTATTCCCCGCCTCTGATTATCCGCCTCTGATTCCCCGCCTCTGATTCCCTGCCTCTGTTTCCCCGCCTCTGGTTCCCCGCGTCTGATTCCCCGCCTCAGATTCCCCGGCTCTGATTCCCTGCCTGAGATTCCATGCCTCAGAATCCCCGCCTCAAATTCACTGCCTCAGATTCCCCGCCGCAGATTCCCCGCCTCAGATTCCCCGCCTCAGATTCCCTGCCTCAGATTCCCCGCCTCAGATTCCCTGCCTCAGATTCCCTGCATCTGATTGCCTGCCTCTGATTCCCTGCCTCTGATTCCCTGCCTCTGATTCCCTGCCTCTGATTCCCTGCCTCTGATTCCCTGCCTCTGATTCCCTGCCTCTGATTCCGCGCCTCTGATTCCACGCCTGTCTTTCCGTATCTCTGATTCCCCGCCTCTGATTCCCTGCATCTGATACCCTGCCTCTCTTTGCCTGCCTCTATTTCGGTGCCTCTTTCTCTGCATCTAGTTTCCCACATCTCATTTGCCCACTCTGATAACCCGCCTCTGATTCCATGCCTCTTATTCCCCGCCTCTGATTCCCCGCCTCTGATTCCCCGCCTCTGATTCCCTGCCTCTGTTTCCCCGCCTCTGATTCCCCGCCTCTGATTCCCCGCCTCAGATTTCCCGGCTCTGATTCCCTGCCTGAGATTCCCTGCCTGAGATTCCCCGCCTCAGATTCCCTGCCTCAGATTCCCCGCCTCAGATTCCCCGCCTCAGATTCCCCGCTTCAGATTCCCCGTCTCAGATTCCCCGCCTCAGATTCCCCGCCTCAGATTCACCGCCTCAGATTCCCCGCCTCATATTCCCTGCCTCAGATTCCCTGCCTCTGATTGCCTTCCTCTGATTCCCTGCCTCTGATTCCCTGCCTCTGAATCCCTGCCTCTGATTCCCTGCCTCTGATTCCCTTCCTCTGATTCCCTGCCTCTGATTCCGCGCCTCTGATTCCACGCCTCTCTTTCCGTATCTCTGATTCCCCGCCTCTGATTCCCTGCATCTGATACCCTGCCTCTCTTTGCCTGCCTCTATTTCGGCGCCTCTTTCTCTGCATCTAGTTTCCCACATCTCATTTGCCCACTCTGATAACCCGCCTCTGATTCCATGCCTCTGATTCCCCGCCTCTGATTCCCCGCCTCTGATTCCCTGCCGTTGATTCCCCGCCTCTGATTCCCTGCCTCAGATTCTCTGCCTCAGATTCCCTGCCTCAGATTCCCTGCCTCAGATTCCCTGCCTCTGATTCCCCGCCTCTGATTCCCTGCCGTTGATTCCCCGCCTCTGATTCCCTGCCTCAGATTCTCTGCCTCAGATTCCCTGCCTCAGATTCCCTGCCTCAGATTCCCTTCATCTGATTCCCTTCATCTGATTCCCTGCCTCTGTTACCCTGCCTCTGATTCCCTGCCTCTGATTCCCCGCCTCTGATTCCCTGCCTCTGATTCCCTGCCTCTGATTGCCTGCCTCTGATTCCCCGTCTCTGATTCCCTGCCTCAGATTCCCTGCCTCAGATTCACTGCCTCAGATTCCCTGCCTCAGATTCCCTGCCTCTGATTCCATGCCTCAGATTCCCTTCATCTGATTCCCTTCATCTGATTCCCTGCCTCTGTTACCCTGCCTCTGATTCCCTGCCTTTGAATGCCTGTCTCTGATTCCCTGCCTCTGATTCCCCGTCTCTGATTCCCTGCCTCAGATTCCCTGCCTCAGATTCACTGCCTCAGATTCCCTGCCTCAGATTCCCTGCCTCTGATTCCCCGCCTCTGAATCCCCGCCTCTTATTCCCCGCCTCTGATTCCCCGCCGCTGATTCCCCGCCTCTGATTCCCTGCCTCTATTTCCCCGCCTCTGATTCCCCGCCTCTGATTCCCCGCCTCTGATTCCCCGCCGCTGATTCCCCGCCTCTGATTCCCTGCCTCTATTTCCCCGCCTCTGTTTCCCCGCCTCTGATTCCCCGCACCTGATTCCCCGCCTCTGATTCCACGCCTCTGATTCCCCGCCTCTGATTCCAGGCCTCTTATTCCCCGCCTCTGATTCCCCACCTCTGATTGCCTGCCACTGATTGCCCGCCTCTGATTCCCCGCCTCTGATTCCCCGCCTCTGATTCCCCACCTCTGTCTGTATGCCTCTCTTTTGCCTCCGCTTTTTCCCCTACACTCTTTCCGTGCCTCTCTTTCCCTCCCTCAATTTGAACAACTCTGTTTGATCTGTTCTGTGTACCTCATTTTCAACACACAAGTTCCAACCACTATGTTTCACCCATCACTTTCCCCGCCTCTATTTTTCCGCCTATGTTTACCCGCCTCTGTTTACCCACCTGTTTCACCGCCTCTGATTACCCGCCTCTGATTCCCCACCTCTGTCTCGACGCCTCTCTTTTGCCGCCACTCTTTCCCCTCCACTCTTTCTGTGCCTGTCTTTCCCTCCCTCAATTTCAACAACACTGTTTGATCTGTTTTGTGTACATCATTTTAAACACACAACTTCCAACCACTATGTTTTGCCCGCCTCTTTCCCCGCCTCTATTTATCCACCTATGTTTACCTGCCTCTGTTTACCCGCCTGTTTCCCCGCCTCTGATTCCCCACCTTTCATTCCCCGCCTCTCTTTCCCTGCCTCTATTTCCGCGCCTCTTTCTCTGCCTCTCTTTCCCCACATCTCTTTTTCTCCAGCTGATTCCCCGCCTCTGATTCCCCGCCTCTGATTCCCTGCCTCTGATTCCCCGCCTCTGATTCCCTGCCTCAGATTCCCTGCCTCAGATTCCCTGCCTCAGATTCCCGGCCTCTGATTCCCCGCCTCTGATTCCCCGCCTCTTATTCCCCGCCTCTGATTCCCCGCCTCTGATTCCTCGGCTCTGATTCCCTGCCTCAGATTCCCCGGCTCTGATTCCCTGCATCAGATTCCCTGCCTCAGATTCCCTGCCTCTGATTCACCGCCTCTGATTCCCTGCCTCTGATTCCCCGCCTCTGATTCCCTGCCTCAGATTCCCTGCCTCAGATTCCCTGCCTCAGATTCCCTGCCTCTGATTCCCCGCCTTTGATTCCCCGCCTCTTATTCCCCGCCTCTGATTCCCCGCCTCTGATTCCCCGCCTCTGAATCCCCGGCTCTGATTCCCTGCATCAGATTCCCTGCCTCAGATTCCCTGCCTCTGATTCCCCGCCTTTGATTCCCCGCCTCTTTTTCCCCGCCTCTGATTCCCCGCCTCTGATTCCCCACCTCTGATTCCCTGCCTCTGTTTCCCCGCCTCTGATTCCCCGCCTCTGATTCCCCGCCTCAGATTCCCCAGCTCTGATTCCCTGCCTGAGATTCGCTGCCTCAGATACCCCACCTCAGATTCCCCGCCTCAGATTCCCCGCCTCAGATTCCCCGCCTCAGATTCCCCGCCTCAGATTCCCCGCCTCAGATTCCCCGCCTCAGATTCCCCGCCTCACATTCCCCGCCTCACATTCCCCGCCTCAGATTCCCTGCCTCAGATTCCCTGCATCTGATTGCCTGCCTCTGATTCCCTGCCACTGATTCCCTGCCTCTGATTCCCTGCCTCTGATTCCCTGCCTCTGATTCCCTGCCTCTGATTCCCTGCCTCTGATTCCGCGCCTCTGATTCCACGCCTCTCTTTCCGTATCTCTGATTCCCCGCCTCTGATTCCCTGCATCTGATACCCTGCCTCTCTTTGCCTGCCTCTATTTCGGTGCCTCTTTCTCTGCATCTAGTTTCCCACATCTCATTTGCCCACTCTGATAACCCGCCTCTGATTCCATGCCTCTGATTCCCCGCCTCTGATTCCCCTCCTCTGATTCCCTGCCTTTGATTCCCCGCCTCTGATTCCCTGCCTCAGATTCCCTGCCTCAGATTCCCTGCCTCAGATTCCCTGCCACCGATTCCCTGCCTCTGATTCCCCGCCTCTGATTCCCCGCCTCTTATTCCCCGCCTCTGATTCCCCGCCTCTGATTCCCCGCCTCTGATTCCCTGCCTCTGATACCCTGCATCTCTTTGCCTGCCTCTATTTCCGTGCCTCTTTCTCTGCATCTAGTTTCCCAAATCTCATTTGCCCCCTCTGATAACCCGCCTCTGATTCCATGCCTCTGATTCACTGCCTCAGATTCCCTGCCTCAGATACCCCGACTCAGATTTACCGCCTCAGATTCCCCGCCTCAGATTCCCTGTCTCAGATTTCCTGCCTCAGATTCCCTGCCTCAGATTCCCTGCCTCAGATTCCCTGCCTCCGATGCCCCGCCTCTGATTCCCCGCCTCTGATTCCCCGCCTCTGATTCCCAGCCTCTGAATCCCCGCCTCTGAATCCCCGCCTCTGATTCCCCGCCTCTGTTTCCCCGCCTCTGATTCCCCGCACCTGATTCCCCGCCTCTGATTCCACGCCTCTGATTCCCCGCCTCTGATTCCAGGCCTCTTATTCCCCGCCTCTGATTCCCCACCTCTGATTGCCTGCCACTGATTGCCCGCCTCTGATTCCCCGCCTCTGATTCCCCGCCTCTGATTCCCCACCTCTGTCTGTATGCCTCTCTTTCGCCTCCGCTTTTTCCCCTACACTCTTTCCGTGCCTCTCTTTCCCTCCCTCAATTTGAACAACTCTGTTTGATCTGTTCTGTGTACCTCATTTTCAACACACAAGTTCCAACCACTATGTTTCACCCATCACTTTCCCCGCCTCTATTTTTCCGCCTATGTTTACCCGCCTCTGTTTACCCACCTGTTTCACCGCCTCTGATTACCCGCCTCTGATTCCCCACCTCTGTCTCGACGCCTCTCTTTTGCCGCCACTCTTTCCCCTCCACTCTTTCTGTGCCTGTCTTTCCCTCCCTCAATTTCAACAACACTGTTTGATCTGTTTTGTGTACATCATTTTAAACACACAACTTCCAACCACTATGTTTTGCCCGCCTCTTTCCCCGCCTCTATTTATCCACCTATGTTTACCTGCCTCTGTTTACCCGCCTGTTTCCCCGCCTCTGATTCCCCACCTTTCATTCCCCGCCTCTCTTTCCCTGCCTCTATTTCCGCGCCTCTTTCTCTGCCTCTCTTTCCCCACATCTCTTTTTCTCCAGCTGATTCCCCGCCTCTGATTCCCCGCCTCTGATTCCCTGCCTCTGATTCCCCGCCTCTGATTCCCTGCCTCAGATTCCCTGCCTCAGATTCCCTGCCTCAGATTCCCGGCCTCTGATTCCCCGCCTCTGATTCCCCGCCTCTTATTCCCCGCCTCTGATTCCCCGCCTCTGATTCCTCGGCTCTGATTCCCTGCCTCAGATTCCCCGGCTCTGATTCCCTGCATCAGATTCCCTGCCTCAGATTCCCTGCCTCTGATTCACCGCCTCTGATTCCCTGCCTCTGATTCCCCGCCTCTGATTCCCTGCCTCAGATTCCCTGCCTCAGATTCCCTGCCTCAGATTCCCTGCCTCTGATTCCCCGCCTTTGATTCCCCGCCTCTTATTCCCCGCCTCTGATTCCCCGCCTCTGATTCCCCGCCTCTGAATCCCCGGCTCTGATTCCCTGCATCAGATTCCCTGCCTCAGATTCCCTGCCTCTGATTCCCCGCCTCTGATTCCCTGCCTCTGATTCCCCGCCTCTGATTCCCTGCCTCAGATTCCCTGCCTCAGATTCCCTGCCTCAGATTCCCTGCCTCTGATTCCCCGCCTTTGATTCCCCGCCTCTTATTCCCCGCCTCTGATTCCCCGCCTCTGATTCCCCACCTCTGATTCCCTGCCTCTGTTTCCCCGCCTCTGATTCCCCACCTCTGATTCCCCGCCTCAGATTCCCCAGCTCTGATTCCCTGCCTGAGATTCCCTGCCTCAGATACCCCACCTCAGATTCCCCGCCTCAGATTCCCCGCCTCAGATTCCCCGCCTCAGATTCCCCGCCTCAGATTCCCCGCCTCAGATTCCCCGCCTCAGATTCCCCGCCTCAGATTCCCCGCCTCAGATACCCGCCTCAGATTCCCCGCCTCAGATTCCCCGCCTCAGATTCCCCGCCTCAGATTCCCCGCCTCAGATTCCCTGCCTCAGATTCCCCGCCTCAGATTCCCTGCATCTGATTGCCTGCCTCTGATTCCCTGCCTCTGATTCCCTGCCTCTGATTCCCTGCCTCTGATTCCCTGCCTCTGATTCCCTGCCTCTGATTCCCTGCCTCTGATTCCGCGCCTCTGATTCCACGCCTCTCTTTCCGTATCTCTGATTCCCCGCCTCTGATTCCCTGCATCTGATACCCTGCCTCTCTTTGCCTGCCTCTATTTCGGTGCCTCTTTCTCTGCATCTAGTTTCCCACATCTCATTTGCCCACTCTGACAACCCGCCTCTGATTCCATGCCTCTGATTCCCCGCCTCTGATTCCCCGCCTCTGATTCCCTGCCTTTGATTCCCCGCCTCTGATTCCCTGCCTCAGATTCTCTGCCTCAGATTCCCTGCCTCAGATTCCCTGCCTCAGATTCCCTGCCTCTGATCCTCCGCCTCTGATTCTCTGCCTCAGATTCCCTGCCTCAGATTCCCTGCCTCAGATTCCCTTCATCTGATTCCCTGCCTCTGTTTCCCCGCCTCTGATTCCCCGCCTCTGATTCCCAGCCTCAGATTTCCCGGCTCTGATTCCCTGCCTGAGATTCCCTGCCTGAGATTCCCCGCCTCAGATTCCCTGCCTCAGATTCCCCGCCTCAGATTCCCCGCCTCAGATTCCCCGCTTCAGATTCCCCGTCTCAGATTCCCCGCCTCAGATTCACCGCCTCAGATTCCCCGCCTCATATTCCCTGCCTCAGATTCCCTGCCTCTGATTGCCTTCCTCTGATTCCCTGCCTCTGATTCCCTGCCTCTGATTCCCTGCCTCTGATTCCCTGCCTCTGATTCCCTGCCTCTGATTCCCTGCCTCTGATTCCGCACCTCTGATTCCACGCCTCTCTTTCCGTGTCTCTGATTCCCTGCCTCTGATTCCCTGCCTCTGATACCCTGCCTCTCTTTGACTGCCTCTATTTCCGTGCCTCTTCCTCTGCATCTAGTTTCCCACATCTCATTTGCACCCTCTGATAACCCACCTCTGATTCCATGCCTCTGATTCCCCGCCTCTGATTCCCCGCCTCTGATTCCCTGCCTCAGATTCCCTGCCTCAGATTCCATGCCTCAGATTCCCTGCCTCTGATTCCCCGCTTCTGATTCCCCGCCTCTTATTCCCCGCCTCTGATTATCCGCCTCTGATTCCCCGCCTCTGATTCCCTGCCTCTGTTTCCCCGCCTCTGGTTCCCCGCGTCTGATTCCCCGCCTCAGATTCCCCGGCTCTGATTCCCTGCCTGAGATTCCATGCCTCAGAATCCCCGCCTCAAATTCACTGCCTCAGATTCCCCGCCGCAGATTCCCCGCCTCAGATTCCCCGCCTCAGATTCCCTGCCTCAGATTCCCCGCCTCAGATTCCCTGCCTCAGATTCCCTGCATCTGATTGCCTGCCTCTGATTCCCTGCCTCTGATTCCCTGCCTCTGATTCCCTGCCTCTGATTCCCTGCCTCTGATTCCCTGCCTCTGATTCCCTGCCTCTGATTCCGCGCCTCTGATTCCACGCCTGTCTTTCCGTATCTCTGATTCCCCGCCTCTGATTCCCTGCATCTGATACCCTGCCTCTCTTTGCCTGCCTCTATTTCGGTGCCTCTTTCTCTGCATCTAGTTTCCCACATCTCATTTGCCCACTCTGATAACCCGCCTCTGATTCCATGCCTCTGATTCCCCGCCTCTGATTCCCCGCCTCTGATTCCCTGCCGTTGATTCCCCGCCTCTGATTCCCTGCCTCAGATTCTCTGCCTCAGATTCCCTGCCTCAGATTCCCTGCCTCAGATTCCCTGCCTCTGATTCCCCGCCTCTGATTCCCTGCCGTTGATTCCCCGCCTCTGATTCCCTGCCTCAGATTCTCTGCCTCAGATTCCCTGCCTCAGATTCCCTGCCTCAGATTCCCTTCATCTGATTCCCTTCATCTGATTCCCTGCCTCTGTTACCCTGCCTCTGATTCCCTGCCTCTGATTCCCCGCCTCTGATTCCCTGCCTCTGATTCCCTGCCTCTGATTGCCTGCCTCTGATTCCCCGTCTCTGATTCCCTGCCTCAGATTCCCTGCCTCAGATTCACTGCCTCAGATTCCCTGCCTCAGATTCCCTGCCTCTGATTCCATGCCTCAGATTCCCTTCATCTGATTCCCTTCATCTGATTCCCTGCCTCTGTTACCCTGCCTCTGATTCCCTGCCTTTGATTGCCTGTCTCTGATTCCCTGCCTCTGATTCCCCGTCTCTGATTCCCTGCCTCAGATTCCCTGCCTCAGATTCACTGCCTCAGATTCCCTGCCTCAGATTCCCTGCCTCTGATTCCCCGCCTCTGAATCCCCGCCTCTTATTCCCCGCCTCTGATTCCCCGCCGCTGATTCCCCGCCTCTGATTCCCTGCCTCTATTTCCCCGCCTCTGATTCCCCGCCTCTGATTCCCCGCCTCTGATTCCCCGCCGCTGATTCCCCGCCTCTGATTCCCTGCCTCTATTTCCCCGCCTCTGTTTCCCCGCCTCTGATTCCCCGCACCTGATTCCCCGCCTCTGATTCCACGCCTCTGATTCCCCGCCTCTGATTCCAGGCCTCTTATTCCCCGCCTCTGATTCCCCACCTCTGATTGCCTGCCACTGATTGCCCGCCTCTGATTCCCCGCCTCTGATTCCCCGCCTCTGATTCCCCACCTCTGTCTGTATGCCTCTCTTTCGCCTCCGCTTTTTCCCCTACACTCTTTCCGTGCCTCTCTTTCCCTCCCTCAATTTGAACAACTCTGTTTGATCTGTTCTGTGTACCTCATTTTCAACACACAAGTTCCAACCACTATGTTTCACCCATCACTTTCCCCGCCTCTATTTTTCCGCCTATGTTTACCCGCCTCTGTTTACCCACCTGTTTCACCGCCTCTGATTACCCGCCTCTGATTCCCCACCTCTGTCTCGACGCCTCTCTTTTGCCGCCACTCTTTCCCCTCCACTCTTTCTGTGCCTGTCTTTCCCTCCCTCAATTTCAACAACACTGTTTGATCTGTTTTGTGTACATCATTTTAAACACACAACTTCCAACCACTATGTTTTGCCCGCCTCTTTCCCCGCCTCTATTTATCCACCTATGTTTACCTGCCTCTGTTTACCCGCCTGTTTCCCCGCCTCTGATTCCCCACCTTTCATTCCCCGCCTCTCTTTCCCTGCCTCTATTTCCGCGCCTCTTTCTCTGCCTCTCTTTCCCCACATCTCTTTTTCTCCAGCTGATTCCCCGCCTCTGATTCCCCGCCTCTGATTCCCTGCCTCTGATTCCCCGCCTCTGATTCCCTGCCTCAGATTCCCTGCCTCAGATTCCCTGCCTCAGATTCCCGGCCTCTGATTCCCCGCCTCTGATTCCCCGCCTCTTATTCCCCGCCTCTGATTCCCCGCCTCTGATTCCTCGGCTCTGATTCCCTGCCTCAGATTCCCCGGCTCTGATTCCCTGCATCAGATTCCCTGCCTCAGATTCCCTGCCTCTGATTCACCGCCTCTGATTCCCTGCCTCTGATTCCCCGCCTCTGATTCCCTGCCTCAGATTCCCTGCCTCAGATTCCCTGCCTCAGATTCCCTGCCTCTGATTCCCCGCCTTTGATTCCCCGCCTCTTATTCCCCGCCTCTGATTCCCCGCCTCTGATTCCCCGCCTCTGAATCCCCGGCTCTGATTCCCTGCATCAGATTCCCTGCCTCAGATTCCCTGCCTCTGATTCCCCGCCTCTGATTCCCTGCCTCTGATTCCCCGCCTCTGATTCCCTGCCTCAGATTCCCTGCCTCAGATTCCCTGCCTCAGATTCCCTGCCTCTGATTCCCCGCCTTTGATTCCCCGCCTCTTATTCCCCGCCTCTGATTCCCCGCCTCTGATTCCCCACCTCTGATTCCCTGCCTCTGTTTCCCCGCCTCTGATTCCCCACCTCTGATTCCCCGCCTCAGATTCCCCAGCTCTGATTCCCTGCCTGAGATTCCCTGCCTCAGATACCCCACCTCAGATTCCCCGCCTCAGATTCCCCGCCTCAGATTCCCCGCCTCAGATTCCCCGCCTCAGATTCCCCGCCTCAGATTCCCCGCCTCAGATTCCCCGCCTCAGATTCCCCGCCTCAGATACCCGCCTCAGATTCCCCGCCTCAGATTCCCCGCCTCAGATTCCCCGCCTCAGATTCCCCGCCTCAGATTCCCTGCCTCAGATTCCCCGCCTCAGATTCCCTGCATCTGATTGCCTGCCTCTGATTCCCTGCCTCTGATTCCCTGCCTCTGATTCCCTGCCTCTGATTCCCTGCCTCTGATTCCCTGCCTCTGATTCCCTGCCTCTGATTCCGCGCCTCTGATTCCACGCCTCTCTTTCCGTATCTCTGATTCCCCGCCTCTGATTCCCTGCATCTGATACCCTGCCTCTCTTTGCCTGCCTCTATTTCGGTGCCTCTTTCTCTGCATCTAGTTTCCCACATCTCATTTGCCCACTCTGATAACCCGCCTCTGATTCCATGCCTCTGATTCCCCGCCTCAGATTCCCCGCCTCAGATACCCGCCTCAGATTCCCCGCCTCAGATTCCCCGCCTCAGATTCCCCGCCTCAGATTCCCCGCCTCAGATTCCCTGCCTCAGATTCCCCGCCTCAGATTCCCTGCATCTGATTGCCTGCCTCTGATTCCCTGCCTCTGATTCCCTGCCTCTGATTCCCTGCCTCTGATTCCCTGCCTCTGATTCCCTGCCTCTGATTCCCTGCCTCTGATTCCGCGCCTCTGATTCCACGCCTCTCTTTCCGTATCTCTGATTCCCCGCCTCTGATTCCCTGCATCTGATACCCTGCCTCTCTTTGCCTGCCTCTATTTCGGTGCCTCTTTCTCTGCATCTAGTTTCCCACATCTCATTTGCCCACTCTGATAACCCGCCTCTGATTCCATGCCTCTGATTCCCCGCCTCTGATTCCCCGCCTCTGATTCCCTGCCTTTGATTCCCCGCCTCTGATTCCCTGCCTCAGATTCTCTGCCTCAGATTCCCTGCCTCAGATTCCCTGCCTCAGATTCCCTGCCTCTGATCCTCCGCCTCTGATTCTCTGCCTCAGATTCCCTGCCTCAGATTCCCTGCCTCAGATTCCCTTCATCTGATTCCCTGCCTCTGTTTCCCCGCCTCTGATTCCCCGCCTCTGATTCCCAGCCTCAGATTTCCCGGCTCTGATTCCCTGCCTGAGATTCCCTGCCTGAGATTCCCCGCCTCAGATTCCCTGCCTCAGATTCCCCGCCTCAGATTCCCCGCCTCAGATTCCCCGCTTCAGATTCCCCGTCTCAGATTCCCCGCCTCAGATTCACCGCCTCAGATTCCCCGCCTCATATTCCCTGCCTCAGATTCCCTGCCTCTGATTGCCTTCCTCTGATTCCCTGCCTCTGATTCCCTGCCTCTGATTCCCTGCCTCTGATTCCCTGCCTCTGATTCCCTGCCTCTGATTCCCTGCCTCTGATTCCGCACCTCTGATTCCACGCCTCTCTTTCCGTGTCTCTGATTCCCTGCCTCTGATTCCCTGCCTCTGATACCCTGCCTCTCTTTGACTGCCTCTATTTCCGTGCCTCTTCCTCTGCATCTAGTTTCCCACATCTCATTTGCACCCTCTGATAACCCACCTCTGATTCCATGCCTCTGATTCCCCGCCTCTGATTCCCCGCCTCTGATTCCCTGCCTCAGATTCCCTGCCTCAGATTCCATGCCTCAGATTCCCTGCCTCTGATTCCCCGCTTCTGATTCCCCGCCTCTTATTCCCCGCCTCTGATTATCCGCCTCTGATTCCCCGCCTCTGATTCCCTGCCTCTGTTTCCCCGCCTCTGGTTCCCCGCGTCTGATTCCCCGCCTCAGATTCCCCGGCTCTGATTCCCTGCCTGAGATTCCATGCCTCAGAATCCCCGCCTCAAATTCACTGCCTCAGATTCCCCGCCGCAGATTCCCCGCCTCAGATTCCCCGCCTCAGATTCCCTGCCTCAGATTCCCCGCCTCAGATTCTCTGCCTCAGATTCCCTGCATCTGATTGCCTGCCTCTGATTCCCTGCCTCTGATTCCCTGCCTCTGATT
Organism: Narcine bancroftii; assembly: GCF_036971445.1. Classification (NCBI taxonomy): domain Eukaryota; kingdom Metazoa; phylum Chordata; class Chondrichthyes; order Torpediniformes; family Narcinidae; genus Narcine; species Narcine bancroftii. Next base: position 257,620,563 of record NC_091473.1, read on the forward strand.
CCCTGCCTCTGATTCCCTGCCTCTGATTCCCTGCCTCTGATTCCCTGCCTCTGATTCCGCGCCTCTGATTCCACGCCTGTCTTTCCGTATCTCTGATTCCCCGCCTCTGATTCCCTGCATCTGATACCCTGCCTCTCTTTGCCTGCCTCTATTTCGGTGCCTCTTTCTCTGCATCTAGTTTCCCACATCTCATTTGCCCACTCTGATAACCCGCCTCTGATTCCATGCCTCTTATTCCCCGCCTCTGATTCCCCGCCTCTGATTCCCCGCCTCTGATTCCCTGCCTCTGTTTCCCCGCCTCTGATTCCCCGCCTCTGATTCCCCGCCTCAGATTTCCCGGCTCTGATTCCCTGCCTGAGATTCCCTGCCTGAGATTCCCCGCCTCAGATTCCCTGCCTCAGATTCCCCGCCTCAGATTCCCCGCCTCAGATTCCCCGCTTCAGATTCCCCGTCTCAGATTCCCCGCCTCAGATTCCCCGCCTCAGATTCACCGCCTCAGATTCCCCGCCTCATATTCCCTGCCTCAGATTCCCTGCCTCTGATTGCCTTCCTCTGATTCCCTGCCTCTGATTCCCTGCCTCTGAATCCCTGCCTCTGATTCCCTGCCTCTGATTCCCTTCCTCTGATTCCCTGCCTCTGATTCCGCGCCTCTGATTCCACGCCTCTCTTTCCGTATCTCTGATTCCCCGCCTCTGATTCCCTGCATCTGATACCCTGCCTCTCTTTGCCTGCCTCTATTTCGGCGCCTCTTTCTCTGCATCTAGTTTCCCACATCTCATTTGCCCACTCTGATAACCCGCCTCTGATTCCATGCCTCTGATTCCCCGCCTCTGATTCCCCGCCTCTGATTCCCTGCCGTTGATTCCCCGCCTCTGATTCCCTGCCTCAGATTCTCTGCCTCAGATTCCCTGCCTCAGATTCCCTGCCTCAGATTCCCTGCCTCTGATTCCCCGCCTCTGATTCCCTGCCGTTGATTCCCCGCCTCTGATTCCCTGCCTCAGATTCTCTGCCTCAGATTCCCTGCCTCAGATTCCCTGCCTCAGATTCCCTTCATCTGATTCCCTTCATCTGATTCCCTGCCTCTGTTACCCTGCCTCTGATTCCCTGCCTCTGATTCCCCGCCTCTGATTCCCTGCCTCTGATTCCCTGCCTCTGATTGCCTGCCTCTGATTCCCCGTCTCTGATTCCCTGCCTCAGATTCCCTGCCTCAGATTCACTGCCTCAGATTCCCTGCCTCAGATTCCCTGCCTCTGATTCCATGCCTCAGATTCCCTTCATCTGATTCCCTTCATCTGATTCCCTGCCTCTGTTACCCTGCCTCTGATTCCCTGCCTTTGATTGCCTGTCTCTGATTCCCTGCCTCTGATTCCCCGTCTCTGATTCCCTGCCTCAGATTCCCTGCCTCAGATTCACTGCCTCAGATTCCCTGCCTCAGATTCCCTGCCTCTGATTCCCCGCCTCTGAATCCCCGCCTCTTATTCCCCGCCTCTGATTCCCCGCCGCTGATTCCCCGCCTCTGATTCCCTGCCTCTATTTCCCCGCCTCTGATTCCCCGCCTCTGATTCCCCGCCTCTGATTCCCCGCCGCTGATTCCCCGCCTCTGATTCCCTGCCTCTATTTCCCCGCCTCTGTTTCCCCGCCTCTGATTCCCCGCACCTGATTCCCCGCCTCTGATTCCACGCCTCTGATTCCCCGCCTCTGATTCCAGGCCTCTTATTCCCCGCCTCTGATTCCCCACCTCTGATTGCCTGCCACTGATTGCCCGCCTCTGATTCCCCGCCTCTGATTCCCCGCCTCTGATTCCCCACCTCTGTCTGTATGCCTCTCTTTCGCCTCCGCTTTTTCCCCTACACTCTTTCCGTGCCTCTCTTTCCCTCCCTCAATTTGAACAACTCTGTTTGATCTGTTCTGTGTACCTCATTTTCAACACACAAGTTCCAACCACTATGTTTCACCCATCACTTTCCCCGCCTCTATTTTTCCGCCTATGTTTACCCGCCTCTGTTTACCCACCTGTTTCACCGCCTCTGATTACCCGCCTCTGATTCCCCACCTCTGTCTCGACGCCTCTCTTTTGCCGCCACTCTTTCCCCTCCACTCTTTCTGTGCCTGTCTTTCCCTCCCTCAATTTCAACAACACTGTTTGATCTGTTTTGTGTACATCATTTTAAACACACAACTTCCAACCACTATGTTTTGCCCGCCTCTTTCCCCGCCTCTATTTATCCACCTATGTTTACCTGCCTCTGTTTACCCGCCTGTTTCCCCGCCTCTGATTCCCCACCTTTCATTCCCCGCCTCTCTTTCCCTGCCTCTATTTCCGCGCCTCTTTCTCTGCCTCTCTTTCCCCACATCTCTTTTTCTCCAGCTGATTCCCCGCCTCTGATTCCCCGCCTCTGATTCCCTGCCTCTGATTCCCCGCCTCTGATTCCCTGCCTCAGATTCCCTGCCTCAGATTCCCTGCCTCAGATTCCCGGCCTCTGATTCCCCGCCTCTGATTCCCCGCCTCTTATTCCCCGCCTCTGATTCCCCGCCTCTGATTCCTCGGCTCTGATTCCCTGCCTCAGATTCCCCGGCTCTGATTCCCTGCATCAGATTCCCTGCCTCAGATTCCCTGCCTCTGATTCACCGCCTCTGATTCCCTGCCTCTGATTCCCCGCCTCTGATTCCCTGCCTCAGATTCCCTGCCTCAGATTCCCTGCCTCAGATTCCCTGCCTCTGATTCCCCGCCTTTGATTCCCCGCCTCTTATTCCCCGCCTCTGATTCCCCGCCTCTGATTCCCCGCCTCTGAATCCCCGGCTCTGATTCCCTGCATCAGATTCCCTGCCTCAGATTCCCTGCCTCTGATTCCCCGCCTTTGATTCCCCGCCTCTTTTTCCCCGCCTCTGATTCCCCGCCTCTGATTCCCCACCTCTGATTCCCTGCCTCTGTTTCCCCGCCTCTGATTCCCCGCCTCTGATTCCCCGCCTCAGATTCCCCAGCTCTGATTCCCTGCCTGAGATTCGCTGCCTCAGATACCCCACCTCAGATTCCCCGCCTCAGATTCCCCGCCTCAGATTCCCCGCCTCAGATTCCCCGCCTCAGATTCCCCGCCTCAGATTCCCCGCCTCAGATTCCCCGCCTCACATTCCCCGCCTCACATTCCCCGCCTCAGATTCCCTGCCTCAGATTCCCTGCATCTGATTGCCTGCCTCTGATTCCCTGCCACTGATTCCCTGCCTCTGATTCCCTGCCTCTGATTCCCTGCCTCTGATTCCCTGCCTCTGATTCCCTGCCTCTGATTCCGCGCCTCTGATTCCACGCCTCTCTTTCCGTATCTCTGATTCCCCGCCTCTGATTCCCTGCATCTGATACCCTGCCTCTCTTTGCCTGCCTCTATTTCGGTGCCTCTTTCTCTGCATCTAGTTTCCCACATCTCATTTGCCCACTCTGATAACCCGCCTCTGATTCCATGCCTCTGATTCCCCGCCTCTGATTCCCCTCCTCTGATTCCCTGCCTTTGATTCCCCGCCTCTGATTCCCTGCCTCAGATTCCCTGCCTCAGATTCCCTGCCTCAGATTCCCTGCCACCGATTCCCTGCCTCTGATTCCCCGCCTCTGATTCCCCGCCTCTTATTCCCCGCCTCTGATTCCCCGCCTCTGATTCCCCGCCTCTGATTCCCTGCCTCTGATACCCTGCATCTCTTTGCCTGCCTCTATTTCCGTGCCTCTTTCTCTGCATCTAGTTTCCCAAATCTCATTTGCCCCCTCTGATAACCCGCCTCTGATTCCATGCCTCTGATTCACTGCCTCAGATTCCCTGCCTCAGATACCCCGACTCAGATTTACCGCCTCAGTTTCCCCGCCTCAGATTCCCTGTCTCAGATTTCCTGCCTCAGATTCCCTGCCTCAGATTCCCTGCCTCAGATTCCCTGCCTCCGATGCCCCGCCTCTGATTCCCCGCCTCTGATTCCCCGCCTCTGATTCCCAGCCTCTGAATCCCCGCCTCTGAATCCCCGCCTCTGATTCCCCGCCTCTGTTTCCCCGCCTCTGATTCCCCGCACCTGATTCCCCGCCTCTGATTCCACGCCTCTGATTCCCCGCCTCTGATTCCAGGCCTCTTATTCCCCGCCTCTGATTCCCCACCTCTGATTGCCTGCCACTGATTGCCCGCCTCTGATTCCCCGCCTCTGATTCCCCGCCTCTGATTCCCCACCTCTGTCTGTATGCCTCTCTTTCGCCTCCGCTTTTTCCCCTACACTCTTTCCGTGCCTCTCTTTCCCTCCCTCAATTTGAACAACTCTGTTTGATCTGTTCTGTGTACCTCATTTTCAACACACAAGTTCCAACCACTATGTTTCACCCATCACTTTCCCCGCCTCTATTTTTCCGCCTATGTTTACCCGCCTCTGTTTACCCACCTGTTTCACCGCCTCTGATTACCCGCCTCTGATTCCCCACCTCTGTCTCGACGCCTCTCTTTTGCCGCCACTCTTTCCCCTCCACTCTTTCTGTGCCTGTCTTTCCCTCCCTCAATTTCAACAACACTGTTTGATCTGTTTTGTGTACATCATTTTAAACACACAACTTCCAACCACTATGTTTTGCCCGCCTCTTTCCCCGCCTCTATTTATCCACCTATGTTTACCTGCCTCTGTTTACCCGCCTGTTTCCCCGCCTCTGATTCCCCACCTTTCATTCCCCGCCTCTCTTTCCCTGCCTCTATTTCCGCGCCTCTTTCTCTGCCTCTCTTTCCCCACATCTCTTTTTCTCCAGCTGATTCCCCGCCTCTGATTCCCCGCCTCTGATTCCCTGCCTCTGATTCCCCGCCTCTGATTCCCTGCCTCAGATTCCCTGCCTCAGATTCCCTGCCTCAGATTCCCGGCCTCTGATTCCCCGCCTCTGATTCCCCGCCTCTTATTCCCCGCCTCTGATTCCCCGCCTCTGATTCCTCGGCTCTGATTCCCTGCCTCAGATTCCCCGGCTCTGATTCCCTGCATCAGATTCCCTGCCTCAGATTCCCTGCCTCTGATTCACCGCCTCTGATTCCCTGCCTCTGATTCCCCGCCTCTGATTCCCTGCCTCAGATTCCCTGCCTCAGATTCCCTGCCTCAGATTCCCTGCCTCTGATTCCCCGCCTTTGATTCCCCGCCTCTTATTCCCCGCCTCTGATTCCCCGCCTCTGATTCCCCGCCTCTGAATCCCCGGCTCTGATTCCCTGCATCAGATTCCCTGCCTCAGATTCCCTGCCTCTGATTCCCCGCCTCTGATTCCCTGCCTCTGATTCCCCGCCTCTGATTCCCTGCCTCAGATTCCCTGCCTCAGATTCCCTGCCTCAGATTCCCTGCCTCTGATTCCCCGCCTTTGATTCCCCGCCTCTTATTCCCCGCCTCTGATTCCCCGCCTCTGATTCCCCACCTCTGATTCCCTGCCTCTGTTTCCCCGCCTCTGATTCCCCACCTCTGATTCCCCGCCTCAGATTCCCCAGCTCTGATTCCCTGCCTGAGATTCCCTGCCTCAGATACCCCACCTCAGATTCCCCGCCTCAGATTCCCCGCCTCAGATTCCCCGCCTCAGATTCCCCGCCTCAGATTCCCCGCCTCAGATTCCCCGCCTCAGATTCCCCGCCTCAGATTCCCCGCCTCAGATACCCGCCTCAGATTCCCCGCCTCAGATTCCCCGCCTCAGATTCCCCGCCTCAGATTCCCCGCCTCAGATTCCCTGCCTCAGATTCCCCGCCTCAGATTCCCTGCATCTGATTGCCTGCCTCTGATTCCCTGCCTCTGATTCCCTGCCTCTGATTCCCTGCCTCTGATTCCCTGCCTCTGATTCCCTGCCTCTGATTCCCTGCCTCTGATTCCGCGCCTCTGATTCCACGCCTCTCTTTCCGTATCTCTGATTCCCCGCCTCTGATTCCCTGCATCTGATACCCTGCCTCTCTTTGCCTGCCTCTATTTCGGTGCCTCTTTCTCTGCATCTAGTTTCCCACATCTCATTTGCCCACTCTGATAACCCGCCTCTGATTCCATGCCTCTGATTCCCCGCCTCTGATTCCCCGCCTCTGATTCCCTGCCTTTGATTCCCCGCCTCTGATTCCCTGCCTCAGATTCTCTGCCTCAGATTCCCTGCCTCAGATTCCCTGCCTCAGATTCCCTGCCTCTGATCCTCCGCCTCTGATTCTCTGCCTCAGATTCCCTGCCTCAGATTCCCTGCCTCAGATTCCCTTCATCTGATTCCCTGCCTCTGTTTCCCCGCCTCTGATTCCCCGCCTCTGATTCCCAGCCTCAGATTTCCCGGCTCTGATTCCCTGCCTGAGATTCCCTGCCTGAGATTCCCCGCCTCAGATTCCCTGCCTCAGATTCCCCGCCTCAGATTCCCCGCCTCAGATTCCCCGCTTCAGATTCCCCGTCTCAGATTCCCCGCCTCAGATTCACCGCCTCAGATTCCCCGCCTCATATTCCCTGCCTCAGATTCCCTGCCTCTGATTGCCTTCCTCTGATTCCCTGCCTCTGATTCCCTGCCTCTGATTCCCTGCCTCTGATTCCCTGCCTCTGATTCCCTGCCTCTGATTCCCTGCCTCTGATTCCGCACCTCTGATTCCACGCCTCTCTTTCCGTGTCTCTGATTCCCTGCCTCTGATTCCCTGCCTCTGATACCCTGCCTCTCTTTGACTGCCTCTATTTCCGTGCCTCTTCCTCTGCATCTAGTTTCCCACATCTCATTTGCACCCTCTGATAACCCACCTCTGATTCCATGCCTCTGATTCCCCGCCTCTGATTCCCCGCCTCTGATTCCCTGCCTCAGATTCCCTGCCTCAGATTCCATGCCTCAGATTCCCTGCCTCTGATTCCCCGCTTCTGATTCCCCGCCTCTTATTCCCCGCCTCTGATTATCCGCCTCTGATTCCCCGCCTCTGATTCCCTGCCTCTGTTTCCCCGCCTCTGGTTCCCCGCGTCTGATTCCCCGCCTCAGATTCCCCGGCTCTGATTCCCTGCCTGAGATTCCATGCCTCAGAATCCCCGCCTCAAATTCACTGCCTCAGATTCCCCGCCGCAGATTCCCCGCCTCAGATTCCCCGCCTCAGATTCCCTGCCTCAGATTCCCCGCCTCAGATTCCCTGCCTCAGATTCCCTGCATCTGATTGCCTGCCTCTGATTCCCTGCCTCTGATTCCCTGCCTCTGATTCCCTGCCTCTGATTCCCTGCCTCTGATTCCCTGCCTCTGATTCCCTGCCTCTGATTCCGCGCCTCTGATTCCACGCCTGTCTTTCCGTATCTCTGATTCCCCGCCTCTGATTCCCTGCATCTGATACCCTGCCTCTCTTTGCCTGCCTCTATTTCGGTGCCTCTTTCTCTGCATCTAGTTTCCCACATCTCATTTGCCCATTCTGATAACCCGCCTCTGATTCCATGCCTCTTATTCCCCGCCTCTGATTCCCCGCCTCTGATTCCCCGCCTCTGATTCCCTGCCTCTGTTTCCCCGCCTCTGATTCCCCGCCTCTGATTCCCCGCCTCAGATTTCCCGGCTCTGATTCCCTGCCTGAGATTCCCTGCCTGAGATTCCCCGCCTCAGATTCCCTGCCTCAGATTCCCCGCCTCAGATTCCCCGCCTCAGATTCCCCGCTTCAGATTCCCCGTCTCAGATTCCCCGCCTCAGATTCCCCGCCTCAGATTCACCGCCTCAGATTCCCCGCCTCATATTCCCTGCCTCAGATTCCCTGCCTCTGATTGCCTTCCTCTGATTCCCTGCCTCTGATTCCCTGCCTCTGAATCCCTGCCTCTGATTCCCTGCCTCTGATTCCCTTCCTCTGATTCCCTGCCTCTGATTCCGCGCCTCTGATTCCACGCCTCTCTTTCCGTATCTCTGATTCCCCGCCTCTGATTCCCTGCATCTGATACCCTGCCTCTCTTTGCCTGCCTCTATTTCGGCGCCTCTTTCTCTGCATCTAGTTTCCCACATCTCATTTGCCCACTCTGATAACCCGCCTCTGATTCCATGCCTCTGATTCCCCGCGTCTGATTCCCCGCCTCAGATTCCCCGGCTCTGATTCCCTGCCTGAGATTCCATGCCTCAGAATCCCCGCCTCAAATTCACTGCCTCAGATTCCCCGCCGCAGATTCCCCGCCTCAGATTCCCCGCCTCAGATTCCCTGCCTCAGATTCCCCGCCTCAGATTCCCTGCCTCAGATTCCCTGCATCTGATTGCCTGCCTCTGATTCCCTGCCTCTGATTCCCTGCCTCTGATTCCCTGCCTCTGATTCCCTGCCTCTGATTCCCTGCCTCTGATTCCCTGCCTCTGATTCCGCGCCTCTGATTCCACGCCTGTCTTTCCGTATCTCTGATTCCCCGCCTCTGATTCCCTGCATCTGATACCCTGCCTCTCTTTGCCTGCCTCTATTTCGGTGCCTCTTTCTCTGCATCTAGTTTCCCACATCTCATTTGCCCATTCTGATAACCCGCCTCTGATTCCATGCCTCTTATTCCCCGCCTCTGATTCCCCGCCTCTGATTCCCCGCCTCTGATTCCCTGCCTCTGTTTCCCCGCCTCTGATTCCCCGCCTCTGATTCCCCGCCTCAGATTTCCCGGCTCTGATTCCCTGCCTGAGATTCCCTGCCTGAGATTCCCCGCCTCAGATTCCCTGCCTCAGATTCCCCGCCTCAGATTCCCCGCCTCAGATTCCCCGCTTCAGATTCCCCGTCTCAGATTCCCCGCCTCAGATTCCCCGCCTCAGATTCACCGCCTCAGATTCCCCGCCTCATATTCCCTGCCTCAGATTCCCTGCCTCTGATTGCCTTCCTCTGATTCCCTGCCTCTGATTCCCTGCCTCTGAATCCCTGCCTCTGATTCCCTGCCTCTGATTCCCTTCCTCTGATTCCCTGCCTCTGATTCCGCGCCTCTGATTCCACGCCTCTCTTTCCGTATCTCTGATTCCCCGCCTCTGATTCCCTGCATCTGATACCCTGCCTCTCTTTGCCTGCCTCTATTTCGGCGCCTCTTTCTCTGCATCTAGTTTCCCACATCTCATTTGCCCACTCTGATAACCCGCCTCTGATTCCATGCCTCTGATTCCCCGCCTCTGATTCCCCGCCTCTGATTCCCTGCCGTTGATTCCCCGCCTCTGATTCCCTGCCTCAGATTCTCTGCCTCAGATTCCCTGCCTCAGATTCCCTGCCTCAGATTCCCTGCCTCTGATTCCCCGCCTCTGATTCCCTGCCGTTGATTCCCCGCCTCTGATTCCCTGCCTCAGATTCTCTGCCTCAGATTCCCTGCCTCAGATTCCCTGCCTCAGATTCCCTTCATCTGATTCCCTTCATCTGATTCCCTGCCTCTGTTACCCTGCCTCTGATTCCCTGCCTCTGATTCCCCGCCTCTGATTCCCTGCCTCTGATTCCCTGCCTCTGATTGCCTGCCTCTGATTCCCCGTCTCTGATTCCCTGCCTCAGATTCCCTGCCTCAGATTCACTGCCTCAGATTCCCTGCCTCAGATTCCCTGCCTCTGATTCCATGCCTCAGATTCCCTTCATCTGATTCCCTTCATCTGATTCCCTGCCTCTGTTACCCTGCCTCTGATTCCCTGCCTTTGATTGCCTGTCTCTGATTCCCTGCCTCTGATTCCCCGTCTCTGATTCCCTGCCTCAGATTCCCTGCCTCAGATTCACTGCCTCAGATTCCCTGCCTCAGATTCCCTGCCTCTGATTCCCCGCCTCTGAATCCCCGCCTCTTATTCCCCGCCTCTGATTCCCCGCCGCTGATTCCCCGCCTCTGATTCCCTGCCTCTATTTCCCCGCCTCTGATTCCCCGCCTCTGATTCCCCGCCTCTGATTCCCCGCCGCTGATTCCCCGCCTCTGATTCCCTGCCTCTATTTCCCCGCCTCTGTTTCCCCGCCTCTGATTCCCCGCACCTGATTCCCCGCCTCTGATTCCACGCCTCTGATTCCCCGCCTCTGATTCCAGGCCTCTTATTCCCCGCCTCTGATTCCCCACCTCTGATTGCCTGCCACTGATTGCCCGCCTCTGATTCCCCGCCTCTGATTCCCCGCCTCTGATTCCCCACCTCTGTCTGTATGCCTCTCTTTCGCCTCCGCTTTTTCCCCTACACTCTTTCCGTGCCTCTCTTTCCCTCCCTCAATTTGAACAACTCTGTTTGATCTGTTCTGTGTACCTCATTTTCAACACACAAGTTCCAACCACTATGTTTCACCCATCACTTTCCCCGCCTCTATTTTTCCGCCTATGTTTACCCGCCTCTGTTTACCCACCTGTTTCACCGCCTCTGATTACCCGCCTCTGATTCCCCACCTCTGTCTCGACGCCTCTCTTTTGCCGCCACTCTTTCCCCTCCACTCTTTCTGTGCCTGTCTTTCCCTCCCTCAATTTCAACAACACTGTTTGATCTGTTTTGTGTACATCATTTTAAACACACAACTTCCAACCACTATGTTTTGCCCGCCTCTTTCCCCGCCTCTATTTATCCACCTATGTTTACCTGCCTCTGTTTACCCGCCTGTTTCCCCGCCTCTGATTCCCCACCTTTCATTCCCCGCCTCTCTTTCCCTGCCTCTATTTCCGCGCCTCTTTCTCTGCCTCTCTTTCCCCACATCTCTTTTTCTCCAGCTGATTCCCCGCCTCTGATTCCCCGCCTCTGATTCCCTGCCTCTGATTCCCCGCCTCTGATTCCCTGCCTCAGATTCCCTGCCTCAGATTCCCTGCCTCAGATTCCCGGCCTCTGATTCCCCGCCTCTGATTCCCCGCCTCTTATTCCCCGCCTCTGATTCCCCGCCTCTGATTCCTCGGCTCTGATTCCCTGCCTCAGATTCCCCGGCTCTGATTCCCTGCATCAGATTCCCTGCCTCAGATTCCCTGCCTCTGATTCACCGCCTCTGATTCCCTGCCTCTGATTCCCCGCCTCTGATTCCCTGCCTCAGATTCCCTGCCTCAGATTCCCTGCCTCAGATTCCCTGCCTCTGATTCCCCGCCTTTGATTCCCCGCCTCTTATTCCCCGCCTCTGATTCCCCGCCTCTGATTCCCCGCCTCTGAATCCCCGGCTCTGATTCCCTGCATCAGATTCCCTGCCTCAGATTCCCTGCCTCTGATTCCCCGCCTCTGATTCCCTGCCTCTGATTCCCCGCCTCTGATTCCCTGCCTCAGATTCCCTGCCTCAGATTCCCTGCCTCAGATTCCCTGCCTCTGATTCCCCGCCTTTGATTCCCCGCCTCTTATTCCCCGCCTCTGATTCCCCGCCTCTGATTCCCCACCTCTGATTCCCTGCCTCTGTTTCCCCGCCTCTGATTCCCCACCTCTGATTCCCCGCCTCAGATTCCCCAGCTCTGATTCCCTGCCTGAGATTCCCTGCCTCAGATACCCCACCTCAGATTCCCCGCCTCAGATTCCCCGCCTCAGATTCCCCGCCTCAGATTCCCCGCCTCAGATTCCCCGCCTCAGATTCCCCGCCTCAGATTCCCCGCCTCAGATTCCCCGCCTCAGATACCCGCCTCAGATTCCCCGCCTCAGATTCCCCGCCTCAGATTCCCCGCCTCAGATTCCCCGCCTCAGATTCCCTGCCTCAGATTCCCCGCCTCAGATTCCCTGCATCTGATTGCCTGCCTCTGATTCCCTGCCTCTGATTCCCTGCCTCTGATTCCCTGCCTCTGATTCCCTGCCTCTGATTCCCTGCCTCTGATTCCCTGCCTCTGATTCCGCGCCTCTGATTCCACGCCTCTCTTTCCGTATCTCTGATTCCCCGCCTCTGATTCCCTGCATCTGATACCCTGCCTCTCTTTGCCTGCCTCTATTTCGGTGCCTCTTTCTCTGCATCTAGTTTCCCACATCTCATTTGCCCACTCTGATAACCCGCCTCTGATTCCATGCCTCTGATTCCCCGCCTCTGATTCCCCGCCTCTGATTCCCTGCCTTTGATTCCCCGCCTCTGATTCCCTGCCTCAGATTCTCTGCCTCAGATTCCCTGCCTCAGATTCCCTGCCTCAGATTCCCTGCCTCTGATCCTCCGCCTCTGATTCTCTGCCTCAGATTCCCTGCCTCAGATTCCCTGCCTCAGATTCCCTTCATCTGATTCCCTGCCTCTGTTTCCCCGCCTCTGATTCCCCGCCTCTGATTCCCAGCCTCAGATTTCCCGGCTCTGATTCCCTGCCTGAGATTCCCTGCCTGAGATTCCCCGCCTCAGATTCCCTGCCTCAGATTCCCCGCCTCAGATTCCCCGCCTCAGATTCCCCGCTTCAGATTCCCCGTCTCAGATTCCCCGCCTCAGATTCACCGCCTCAGATTCCCCGCCTCATATTCCCTGCCTCAGATTCCCTGCCTCTGATTGCCTTCCTCTGATTCCCTGCCTCTGATTCCCTGCCTCTGATTCCCTGCCTCTGATTCCCTGCCTCTGATTCCCTGCCTCTGATTCCCTGCCTCTGATTCCGCACCTCTGATTCCACGCCTCTCTTTCCGTGTCTCTGATTCCCTGCCTCTGATTCCCTGCCTCTGATACCCTGCCTCTCTTTGACTGCCTCTATTTCCGTGCCTCTTCCTCTGCATCTAGTTTCCCACATCTCATTTGCACCCTCTGATAACCCACCTCTGATTCCATGCCTCTGATTCCCCGCCTCTGATTCCCCGCCTCTGATTCCCTGCCTCAGATTCCCTGCCTCAGATTCCATGCCTCAGATTCCCTGCCTCTGATTCCCCGCTTCTGATTCCCCGCCTCTTATTCCCCGCCTCTGATTATCCGCCTCTGATTCCCCGCCTCTGATTCCCTGCCTCTGTTTCCCCGCCTCTGGTTCCCCGCGTCTGATTCCCCGCCTCAGATTCCCCGGCTCTGATTCCCTGCCTGAGATTCCATGCCTCAGAATCCCCGCCTCAAATTCACTGCCTCAGATTCCCCGCCGCAGATTCCCCGCCTCAGATTCCCCGCCTCAGATTCCCTGCCTCAGATTCCCCGCCTCAGATTCCCTGCCTCAGATTCCCTGCATCTGATTGCCTGCCTCTGATTCCCTGCCTCTGATTCCCTGCCTCTGATTCCCTGCCTCTGATTCCCTGCCTCTGATTCCCTGCCTCTGATTCCCTGCCTCTGATTCCGCGCCTCTGATTCCACGCCTGTCTTTCCGTATCTCTGATTCCCCGCCTCTGATTCCCTGCATCTGATACCCTGCCTCTCTTTGCCTGCCTCTATTTCGGTGCCTCTTTCTCTGCATCTAGTTTCCCACATCTCATTTGCCCACTCTGATAACCCGCCTCTGATTCCATGCCTCTTATTCCCCGCCTCTGATTCCCCGCCTCTGATTCCCCGCCTCTGATTCCCTGCCTCTGTTTCCCCGCCTCTGATTCCCCGCCTCTGATTCCCCGCCTCAGATTTCCCGGCTCTGATTCCCTGCCTGAGATTCCCTGCCTGAGATTCCCCGCCTCAGATTCCCTGCCTCAGATTCCCCGCCTCAGATTCCCCGCCTCAGATTCCCCGCTTCAGATTCCCCGTCTCAGATTCCCCGCCTCAGATTCCCCGCCTCAGATTCACCGCCTCAGATTCCCCGCCTCATATTCCCTGCCTCAGATTCCCTGCCTCTGATTGCCTTCCTCTGATTCCCTGCCTCTGATTCCCTGCCTCTGAATCCCTGCCTCTGATTCCCTGCCTCTGATTCCCTTCCTCTGATTCCCTGCCTCTGATTCCGCGCCTCTGATTCCACGCCTCTCTTTCCGTATCTCTGATTCCCCGCCTCTGATTCCCTGCATCTGATACCCTGCCTCTCTTTGCCTGCCTCTATTTCGGCGCCTCTTTCTCTGCATCTAGTTTCCCACATCTCATTTGCCCACTCTGATAACCCGCCTCTGATTCCATGCCTCTGATTCCCCGCCTCTGATTCCCCGCCTCTGATTCCCTGCCGTTGATTCCCCGCCTCTGATTCCCTGCCTCAGATTCTCTGCCTCAGATTCCCTGCCTCAGATTCCCTGCCTCAGATTCCCTGCCTCTGATTCCCCGCCTCTGATTCCCTGCCGTTGATTCCCCGCCTCTGATTCCCTGCCTCAGATTCTCTGCCTCAGATTCCCTGCCTCAGATTCCCTGCCTCAGATTCCCTTCATCTGATTCCCTTCATCTGATTCCCTGCCTCTGTTACCCTGCCTCTGATTCCCTGCCTCTGATTCCCCGCCTCTGATTCCCTGCCTCTGATTCCCTGCCTCTGATTGCCTGCCTCTGATTCCCCGTCTCTGATTCCCTGCCTCAGATTCCCTGCCTCAGATTCACTGCCTCAGATTCCCTGCCTCAGATTCCCTGCCTCTGATTCCATGCCTCAGATTCCCTTCATCTGATTCCCTTCATCTGATTCCCTGCCTCTGTTACCCTGCCTCTGATTCCCTGCCTTTGATTGCCTGTCTCTGATTCCCTGCCTCTGATTCCCCGTCTCTGATTCCCTGCCTCAGATTCCCTGCCTCAGATTCACTGCCTCAGATTCCCTGCCTCAGATTCCCTGCCTCTGATTCCCCGCCTCTGAATCCCCGCCTCTTATTCCCCGCCTCTGATTCCCCGCCGCTGATTCCCCGCCTCTGATTCCCTGCCTCTATTTCCCCGCCTCTGATTCCCCGCCTCTGATTCCCCGCCTCTGATTCCCCGCCGCTGATTCCCCGCCTCTGATTCCCTGCCTCTATTTCCCCGCCTCTGTTTCCCCGCCTCTGATTCCCCGCACCTGATTCCCCGCCTCTGATTCCACGCCTCTGATTCCCCGCCTCTGATTCCAGGCCTCTTATTCCCCGCCTCTGATTCCCCACCTCTGATTGCCTGCCACTGATTGCCCGCCTCTGATTCCCCGCCTCTGATTCCCCGCCTCTGATTCCCCACCTCTGTCTGTATGCCTCTCTTTCGCCTCCGCTTTTTCCCCTACACTCTTTCCGTGCCTCTCTTTCCCTCCCTCAATTTGAACAACTCTGTTTGATCTGTTCTGTGTACCTCATTTTCAACACACAAGTTCCAACCACTATGTTTCACCCATCACTTTCCCCGCCTCTATTTTTCCGCCTATGTTTACCCGCCTCTGTTTACCCACCTGTTTCACCGCCTCTGATTACCCGCCTCTGATTCCCCACCTCTGTCTCGACGCCTCTCTTTTGCCGCCACTCTTTCCCCTCCACTCTTTCTGTGCCTGTCTTTCCCTCCCTCAATTTCAACAACACTGTTTGATCTGTTTTGTGTACATCATTTTAAACACACAACTTCCAACCACTATGTTTTGCCCGCCTCTTTCCCCGCCTCTATTTATCCACCTATGTTTACCTGCCTCTGTTTACCCGCCTGTTTCCCCGCCTCTGATTCCCCACCTTTCATTCCCCGCCTCTCTTTCCCTGCCTCTATTTCCGCGCCTCTTTCTCTGCCTCTCTTTCCCCACATCTCTTTTTCTCCAGCTGATTCCCCGCCTCTGATTCCCCGCCTCTGATTCCCTGCCTCTGATTCCCCGCCTCTGATTCCCTGCCTCAGATTCCCTGCCTCAGATTCCCTGCCTCAGATTCCCGGCCTCTGATTCCCCGCCTCTGATTCCCCGCCTCTTATTCCCCGCCTCTGATTCCCCGCCTCTGATTCCTCGGCTCTGATTCCCTGCCTCAGATTCCCCGGCTCTGATTCCCTGCATCAGATTCCCTGCCTCAGATTCCCTGCCTCTGATTCACCGCCTCTGATTCCCTGCCTCTGATTCCCCGCCTCTGATTCCCTGCCTCAGATTCCCTGCCTCAGATTCCCTGCCTCAGATTCCCTGCCTCTGATTCCCCGCCTTTGATTCCCCGCCTCTTATTCCCCGCCTCTGATTCCCCGCCTCTGATTCCCCGCCTCTGAATCCCCGGCTCTGATTCCCTGCATCAGATTCCCTGCCTCAGATTCCCTGCCTCTGATTCCCCGCCTCTGATTCCCTGCCTCTGATTCCCCGCCTCTGATTCCCTGCCTCAGATTCCCTGCCTCAGATTCCCTGCCTCAGATTCCCTGCCTCTGATTCCCCGCCTTTGATTCCCCGCCTCTTATTCCCCGCCTCTGATTCCCCGCCTCTGATTCCCCACCTCTGATTCCCTGCCTCTGTTTCCCCGCCTCTGATTCCCCGCCTCTGATTCCCCGCCTCAGATTTCCCGGCTCTGATTCCCTGCCTGAGATTCCCTGCCTGAGATTCCCCGCCTCAGATTCCCTGCCTCAGATTCCCCGCCTCAGATTCCCCGCCTCAGATTCCCCGCTTCAGATTCCCCGTCTCAGATTCCCCGCCTCAGATTCACCGCCTCAGATTCCCCGCCTCATATTCCCTGCCTCAGATTCCCTGCCTCTGATTGCCTTCCTCTGATTCCCTGCCTCTGATTCCCTGCCTCTGATTCCCTGCCTCTGATTCCCTGCCTCTGATTCCCTGCCTCTGATTCCGCACCTCTGATTCCACGCCTCTCTTTCCGTGTCTCTGATTCCCTGCCTCTGATTCCCTGCCTCTGATACCCTGCCTCTCTTTGACTGCCTCTATTTCCGTGCCTCTTCCTCTGCATCTAGTTTCCCACATCTCATTTGCACCCTCTGATAACCCACCTCTGATTCCATGCCTCTGATTCCCCGCCTCTGATTCCCCGCCTCTGATTCCCTGCCTCAGATTCCCTGCCTCAGATTCCATGCCTCAGATTCCCTGCCTCTGATTCCCCGCTTCTGATTCCCCGCCTCTTATTCCCCGCCTCTGATTATCCGCCTCTGATTCCCTGCCTCTGTTTCCCCGCCTCTGGTTCCCCGCGTCTGATTCCCCGCCTCAGATTCCCCGGCTCTGATTTCCTGCCTGAGATTCCATGCCTCAGAATCCCCGCCTCAAATTCCCTGCCTCAGATTCCCCGCCGCAGATTCCCCGCCTCAGATTCCCCGCCTCAGATTCCCTGCCTCAGATTCCCCGCCTCAGATTCCCTGCCTCAGATTCCCTGCATCTGATTGCCTGCCTCTGATTCCCTGCCTCTGATTCCCTGCCTCTGATTCCCTGCCTCTGATTCCCTGCCTCTGATTCCCTGCCTCTGATTCCCTGCCTCTGATTCCGCGCCTCTGATTCCACGCCTGTCTTTCCGTATCTCTGATTCCCCGCCTCTGATTCCCTGCATCTGATACCCTGCCTCTCTTTGCCTGCCTCTATTTCGGTGCCTCTTTCTCTGCATCTAGTTTCCCACATCTCATTTGCCCACTCTGATAACCCGCCTCTGATTCCATGCCTCTTATTCCCCGCCTCTGATTCCCCGCCTCTGATTCCCCGCCTCTGATTCCCTGCCTCTGTTTCCCCGCCTCTGATTCCCCGCCTCTGATTCCCCGCCTCAGATTTCCCGGCTCTGATTCCCTGCCTGAGATTCCCTGCCTGAGATTCCCCGCCTCAGATTCCCTGCCTCAGATTCCCCGCCTCAGATTCCCCGCCTCAGATTCCCCGCTTCAGATTCCCTGCCTCAGATTCCCCGCCTCAGATTCCCCGTCTCAGATTCCCCGCCTCAGATTCACCGCCTCAGATTCCCCGCCTCATATTCCCTGCCTCTGATTCCCTGCCTCTGATTCCCTGCCTCTGATTCCCTGCCTCTGATTCCCTGCCTCTGATTCCCTGCCTCTGATTCCCTGCCTCTGATTCCGCGCCTCTGATTCCACGCCTCTCTTTCCGTATCTCTGATTCCCCGCCTCTGATTCCCTGCATCTGATACCCTGCCTCTCTTTGCCTGCCTCTATTTCGGTGCCTCTTTCTCTGCATCTAGTTTCCCACATCTCATTTGCCCACTCTGATAACCCGCCTCTGATTCCATGCCTCTGATTCCCCGCCTCTGATTCCCCGCCTCTGATTCCCTGCCTTTGATTCCCCGCCTCTGATTCCCTGCCTCAGATTCTCTGCCTCAGATTCCCTGCCTCAGATTCCCTGCCTCAGATTCCCTGCCTCTGATCCTCCGCCTCTGATTCTCTGCCTCAGATTCCCTGCCTCAGATTCCCTGCCTCAGATTCCCTTCATCTGATTCCCTGCCTCTGTTTCCCCGCCTCTGATTCCCCGCCTCTGATTCCCCGCCTCAGATTTCCCGGCTCTGATTCCCTGCCTGAGATTCCCTGCCTGAGATTCCCCGCCTCAGATTCCCTGCCTCAGATTCCCCGCCTCAGATTCCCCGCCTCAGATTCCCCGCTTCAGATTCCCCGTCTCAGATTCCCCGCCTCAGATTCACCGCCTCAGATTCCCCGCCTCATATTCCCTGCCTCAGATTCCCTGCCTCTGATTGCCTTCCTCTGATTCCCTGCCTCTGATTCCCTGCCTCTGATTCCCTGCCTCTGATTCCCTGCCTCTGATTCCCTGCCTCTGATTCCCTGCCTCTGATTCCGCACCTCTGATTCCACGCCTCTCTTTCCGTGTCTCTGATTCCCTGCCTCTGATTCCCTGCCTCTGATACCCTGCCTCTCTTTGACTGCCTCTATTTCCGTGCCTCTTCCTCTGCATCTAGTTTCCCACATCTCATTTGCACCCTCTGATAACCCACCTCTGATTCCATGCCTCTGATTCCCCGCCTCTGATTCCCCGCCTCTGATTCCCTGCCTCAGATTCCCTGCCTCAGATTCCATGCCTCAGATTCCCTGCCTCTGATTCCCTGCTTCTGATTCCCCGCCTCTTATTCCCCGCCTCTGATTATCCGCCTCTGATTCCCCGCCTCTGATTCCCTGCCTCTGTTTCCCCGCCTCTGGTTCCCCGCGTCTGATTCCCCGCCTCAGATTCCCCGGCTCTGATTCCCTGCCTGTGATTCCATGCCTCAGAATCCCCGCCTCAAATTCCCTGCCTCAGATTCCCCGCCGCAGATTCCCCGCCTCAGATTCCCCGCCTCAGATTCCCTGCCTCAGATTCCCCGCCTCAGATTCCCTGCCTCAGATTCCCTGCATCTGATTGCCTGCCTCTGATTCCCTGCCTCTGATTCCCTGCCTCTGATTCCCTGCCTCTGATTCCCTGCCTCTGATTCCCTGCCTCTGATTCCCTGCCTCTGATTCCGCGCCTCTGATTCCACGCCTGTCTTTCCGTATCTCTGATTCCCCGCCTCTGATTCCCTGCATCTGATACCCTGCCTCTCTTTGCCTGCCTCTATTTCGGTGCCTCTTTCTCTGCATCTAGTTTCCCACATCTCATTTGCCCACTCTGATAACCCGCCTCTGATTCCATGCCTCTTATTCCCCGCCTCTGATTCCCCGCCTCTGATTCCCCGCCTCTGATTCCCTGCCTCTGTTTCCCCGCCTCTGATTCCCCGCCTCTGATTCCCCGCCTCAGATTTCCCGGCTCTGATTCCCTGCCTGAGATTCCCTGCCTGAGATTCCCCGCCTCAGATTCCCTGCCTCAGATTCCCCGCCTCAGATTCCCCGCCTCAGATTCCCCGCTTCAGATTCCCCGTCTCAGATTCCCCGCCTCAGATTCACCGCCTCAGATTCCCCGCCTCATATTCCCTGCCTCAGATTCCCTGCCTCTGATTGCCTTCCTCTGATTCCCGGCCTCTGATTCCCTGCCTCTGATTCCCTGCCTCTGATTCCCTGCCTCTGATTCCCTGCCTCTGATTCCCTGCCTCTGATTCCGCACCTCTGATTCCACGCCTCTCTTTCCGTGTCTCTGATTCCCTGCCTCTGATTCCCTGCCTCTGATACCCTGCCTCTCTTTGACTGCCTCTATTTCCGTGCCTCTTCCTCTGCATCTAGTTTCCCACATCTCATTTGCACCCTCTGATAACCCACCTCTGATTCCATGCCTCTGATTCCCCGCCTCTGATTCCCCGCCTCTGATTCCCTGCCTCAGATTCCCTGCCTCAGATTCCATGCCTCAGATTCCCTGCCTCTGATTCCCCGCTTCTGATTCCCCGCCTCTTATTCCCCGCCTCTGATTCCCCGCCTCTGATTCCCCGCCTCTGATTCCCTGCCTCTGTTTCCCCGCCTCTGGTTCCCCGCGTCTGATTCCCCGCCTCAGATTCCCCGGCTCTGATTCCCTGCCTGAGATTCCATGCCTCAGAATCCCCGCCTCAAATTCCCTGCCTCAGATTCCCCGCCGCAGATTCCCCGCCTCAGATTCCCCGCCTCAGATTCCCTGCCTCAGATTCCCCGCCTCAGATTCCCTGCATCTGATTGCCTGCCTCTGATTCCCTGCCTCTGATTCCCTGCCTCTGAATCCCTGCCTCTGATTCCCTGCCTCTGATTCCCTTCCTCTGATTCCCTGCCTCTGATTCCGCGCCTCTGATTCCACGCCTCTCTTTCCGTATCTCTGATTCCCCGCCTCTGATTCCCTGCATCTGATACCCTGCCTCTCTTTGCCTGCCTCTATTTCGGTGCCTCTTTCTCTGCATCTAGTTTCCCACATCTCATTTGCCCACTCTGATAACCCGCCTCTGATTCCATGCCTCTGATTCCCCGCCTCTGATTCCCCGCCTCTGATTCCCTGCCGTTGATTCCCCGCCTCTGATTCCCTGCCTCAGATTCTCTGCCTCAGATTCCCTGCCTCAGATTCCCTGCCTCAGATTCCCTGCCTCTGATTCCCCACCTCTGATTCCCTGCCGTTGATTCCCCGCCTCTGATTCCCTGCCTCAGATTCTCTGCCTCAGATTCCCTGCCTCAGATTCCCTGCCTCAGATTCCCTTCATCTGATTCCCTTCATCTGATTCCCTGCCTCTGTTACCCTGCCTCTGATTACCTGCCTCTGATTCCCCGCCTCTGATTCCCTGCCTCTGATTCCCTGCCTCTGATTGCCTGCCTCTGATTCCCTGCCTCTGATTCCCTGCCTCTGATTCCCTGACTCTGATTCCTCGCCTCAGATTCCCTGCCTCAGATTCCCTGCCTCAGATTCCATGCCTCAGATTCCCTTCATCTGATTCCCTTCATCTGATTCCCTGCCTCTGTTACCCTGCCTCTGATTCCCTGCCTTTGATTGCCTGTCTCTGATTCCCTGCCTCTGATTCCCCGTCTCTGATTCCCTGCCTCAGATTCCCTGCCTCAGATTCACTGCCTCAGATTCCCTGCCTCAGATTCCCTGCCTCTGATTCCCCGCCTCTGAATCCCCGCCTCTTATTCCCCGCCTCTGATTCCCCGCCGCTGATTCCCCGCCTCTGATTCCCTGCCTCTATTTCCCCGCCTCTGATTCCCCGCCTCTGATTCCCCGCCTCAGATTTCCCGGCTCTGATTCCCTGGCTGAGATTCCCTGCCTGAGATTCCCCGCCTCAGATTCCCTGCCTCAGATTCCCCGCCTCAGATTCCCCGCCTCAGATTCCCCGCCTCAGATTCCCCATCTCAGATTCCCCGCCTCAGATTCCCCGCCTCATATTCCCCGCCTCAGATTCCCTGCCTCAGATTCCCTGCCTCTGATTGCCTTCCTCTGATTCCCTGCCTCTGATTCCCTGCCTCTAATTCCCTGCCTCTGATTCCGCACCTCTGATTCCACGCCTCTCTTTCCGTGTCTCTGATTCCCCGCCTCTGATTCCCTGCCTCTGATACCCTGCCTCTCTTTGCCTGCCTCTATTTCCGTGCCTCTTGCTCTGCATCAAGTTTCCCACATCTCATTTGCCCCCTCTGATAACCCGCCTCTGATTCCATGCCTCTGATTCCCCGCCTCTGATTCCCCGCCTCTGATTCCCCGCCTCTGATTCCCTGCCTCAGATTCCCTGCCTCAGATTCCTTGCCTCAGATTCCCTGCCTCTGATTCCCCGCCTCTGATTCCCCGCCTCTGATTCCCCGCCTCTGATTCCCTGCCTCTGTTTCCCCGCCTCTGATTCCCCGCGTCTGATTCCCCGCCTCAGATTCCACGGCTCTGATTCCCTGTGTGAGATTCCCCGCCTCAGATTCCCCGCCTCAGATTCCCCGCCTCAGATTCCCTGCCTCAGATTCCCCGCCTCAGATTCCCCGCCTCAGATTCCCCGCCTCAGATTCCCCGCCTCAGATTCCCTGCCTCAGATTCCCTGCCTCAGATTCCCTGCCTCAGATTCCCTTCATCTGATTCCCTTCATCTGATTCCCTGCCTCTGATTCCCTGCCTCTGATTCCCCACCTCTGATTCCCCGCCTCAGATTCCCTGCCTCAGATTCCCTGCCTCAGATTCCCTGCCTCTGATTCCCTGCCTCAGATTCCCTGCCTCAGATTCCCTGCCTCAGATTCCCTGCCTCTGATTGCCTGCCTCTGATTCCCTGCCTCTGATTCCCTGCCTCTGAATGCCTGCCTCTGATTCCCTGCCTCTGATTCCCTGCCTCTGATTCCCTGCCTCAGATACCCCGACTCAGATTTACCACCTCAGATTCCCCGCCTCAGATTCCCTGCCTCAGATTCCCTGCCTCAGATTCCCTGCCTCAGATTCCCTGCCTCATATTCCCCGCCTCCGATTCCCCGCCTCTTATTCCCCGCCTCTGATTCCCAGCCACTGATTCCCCGCCGCTGATTCCACGCCTCTGATTCCCCGCCTCTGATTCCCCGCCTCTGATTCCACGCCTCTGATTCCCCGCATCTGATTCCAGGCCTCTTATTCCCCGCCTCTGATTCCCCACCTCTGATTGCCTGCCACTGAGTGCCCGCCTCTGATTCCCCGCCTCTGATTCCCCGCCTCTGATTCCCCACCTCTGTCTGTATGCCTCTCTTTTGCCTCCACTTTTTCCCCTACACTCTTTCCGCGCCTCTCTTTCCCTCCCTCAATTTCAACAACTCTGTTTGATCTGTTCTGTGTACCTCATTTTCAACACACAAGTTCCAACCACTATGTTTCACCCATCACTTTCCCCGCCTCTATTTTTCCGCCTATGTTTACCCGCCTCTGTTTATTCACCTGTTTCACTGCCTCTGATTCCCCGCCTCTGATTCCCCACCTCTGTCTCGACGCCTCTCTTTCGCCTCCACTCTTTCCCCTCCACTCTTTCCGTGCCTGTCTTTCCCTCCCTCAATTTCAACAACACTGTTTGATCTGTTTTGTGTACCTCATTTTAAACACACAAGTTCCAACCACTATGTTTTGCCCGCCTCTTTCCCCGCCTCTATTTATCCACCTATGTTTACCTGCCTCTGTTTACCCGCCTGTTTCCCCGCCTCTGATTCCCCACCTTTCATTCCCCGCCTCTCTTTCCCTGCCTCTATTTCCGCGCCTCTTTCTCTGCCTCTCTTTCCCCACATCTCTTTTCCTCCCGCTGATTCCCCGCCTCTGATTCCCCGCCTCTGATTCCCTGCCTCTGATTCCCCGCCTCTGATTCCCTGCCTCAGATTCCCTGCCTCAGATTCCCTGCCTCAGATTCCCTGCCTCTGATTCCCCGCCTCTGATTCCCCGCCTCTTATTCCCCGCCTCGGATTCCCCGCCTCTGATTCCCCGCCTCTGATTCCCTGCCTCAGATTCCCAGGCTCTGATTCCCTGCATCAGATTCCCTGCCTCAGATTCCCTGCCTCTGATTCCCCGCCTCTGATTCCCTGCCTCTGATTCCCCGCCTCTTATTCCCTGCCTCAGATTCTCTGTCTCAGATTCCCTGCCTCAGATTCCCTGTCTCTGATTCCCCGCCTTTGATTCCCCGCCTCTTTTCCCCGCCTCTGATTCCCCGCCTCTGATTCCCCACCTCTGATTCCCTGCCTCTGTTTCCCCGCCTCTGATTCCCCGCCTCTGATTCCCCGC
The DNA here is from genome assembly GCF_036971445.1 of Narcine bancroftii. NCBI lineage: Eukaryota > Metazoa > Chordata > Chondrichthyes > Torpediniformes > Narcinidae > Narcine > Narcine bancroftii. The sequence continues at coordinate 257,644,130 of NC_091473.1, forward strand.
CTCAGATTCCCCAGCTCTGATTCCCTGCCTGAGATTCGCTGCCTCAGATACCCCACCTCAGATTCCCCGCCTCAGATTCCCCGCCTCAGATTCCCCGCCTCAGATTCCCCGCCTCAGATTCCCCGCCTCAGATTCCCCGCCTCAGATTCCCCGCCTCAGATTCCCCGCCTCAGATTCCCCGCCTCAGATTCCCTGCCTCAGATTCCCTGCCTCAGATTCCCTGCATCTGATTGCCTGCCTCTGATTCCCTGCCTCTCTTTGCCTGCCTCTATTTCGGTGCCTCTTTCTCTGCATCTAGTTTCCCACATCTCATTTGCCCACTCTGATAACCCGCCTCTGATTCCATGCCTCTGATTCCCCGCCTCTGATTCCCCGCCTCTGATTCCCTGCCTTTGATTCCCCGCCTCTGATTCCCTGCCTCAGATTCCCTGCCTCAGATTCCCTGCCTCAGATTCCCTGCCTCCGATTCCCTGCCTCTGATTCCCCGCCTCTGATTCCCCGCCTCTGATTCCCCGCCTCTGATTCCCCGCCTCTGATTCCCTGCCTCTGATACCCTGCATCTCTTTGCCTGCCTCTATTTCCGTGCCTCTTTCTCTGCATCTAGTTTCCCAAATCTCATTTGCCCCCTCTGATAACCCGCCTCTGATTCCATGCCTCTGATTCACTGCCTCAGATTCCCTGCCTCAGATACCCCGACTCAGATTTACCGCCTCAGATTCCCCGCCTCAGATTCCCTGTCTCAGATTTCCTGCCTCAGATTCCCTGCCTCAGATTCCCTGCCTCAGATTCCCTGCCTCCGATTCCCCGCCTCTGATTCCCCGCCTCTGATTCCCCGCCTCTGATTCCCAGCCTCTGAATCCCTGCCTCTGAATCCCCGCCTCTGATTCCCCGCCTCTGTTTCCCCGCCTCTGATTCCCCGCACCTGATTCCCCGCCTCTGATTCCACGCCTCTGATTCCCCGCCTCTGATTCCAGGCCTCTTATTCCCCGCCTCTGATTCCCCACCTCTGATTGCCTGCCACTGATTGCCCGCCTCTGATTCCCCGCCTCTGATTCCCCGCCTCTGATTCCCCACCTCTGTCTGTATGCCTCTCTTTCGCCTCCGCTTTTTCCCCTACACTCTTTCCGCGCCTCTCTTTCCCTCCCTCAATTTGAACAACTCTGTTTGATCTGTTCTGTGTACCTCATTTTCAACACACAAGTTCCAACCACTATGTTTCACCCATCACTTTCCCCGCCTCTATTTTTCCGCCTATGTTTACCCGCCTCTGTTTATTCACCTGTTTCACTGCCTCTGATTCCCCGCCTCTGATTCCCCACCTCTGTCTCGACGCCTCTCTTTCGCCTCCACTCTTTCCCCTCCACTCTTTCCGTGCCTGTCTTTCCCTCCCTCAATTTCAACAACACTGTTTGATCTGTTTTGTGTACCTCATTTTAAACACACAAGTTCCAACCACTATGTTTTGCCCGCCTCTTTCCCCGCCTCTATTTATCCACCTATGTTTACCTGCCTCTGTTTACCCGCCTGTTTCCCCGCCTCTGATTCCCCACCTTTCATTCCCCGCCTCTCTTTCCCTGCCTCTATTTCCGCGCCTCTTTCTCTGCCTCTCTTTCCCCACATCTCTTTTCCTCCCGCTGATTCCCCGCCTCTGATTCCCCGCCTCTGATTCCCTGCCTCTGATTCCCCGCCTCTGATTCCCTGCCTCAGATTCCCTGCCTCAGATTCCCTGCCTCAGATTCCCTGCCTCTGATTCCCCGCCTCTGATTCCCCGCCTCTTATTCCCCGCCTCGGATTCCCCGCCTCTGATTCCCCGCCTCTGATTCCCCGCCTTTGATTCCCCGCCTCAGATTCCCCAGCTCTGATTCCCTGCCTGAGATTCGCTGCCTCAGATACCCCACCTCAGATTCCCCGCCTCAGATTCCCCGCCTCAGATTCCCCGCCTCAGATTCCCCGCCTCAGATTCCCCGCCTCAGATTCCCCGCCTCAGATTCCCCGCCTCAGATTCCCCGCCTCAGATTCCCCGCCTCAGATTCCCTGCCTCAGATTCCCTGCATCTGATTGCCTGCCTCTGATTCCCTGCCTCTCTTTGCCTGCCTCTATTTCGGTGCCTCTTTCTCTGCATCTAGTTTCCCACATCTCATTTGCCCACTCTGATAACCCGCCTCTGATTCCATGCCTCTGATTCCCCGCCTCTGATTCCCCGCCTCTGATTCCCTGCCTTTGATTCCCCGCCTCTGATTCCCTGCCTCTGATTCCCTGCCTCTGATTCCCTGCCTCTGATTCCCTGCCTCTGATTCCGCACCTCTGATTCCACGCCTCTCTTTCCGTGTCTCTGATTCCCTGCCTCTGATTCCCTGCCTCTGATACCCTGCCTCTCTTTGACTGCCTCTATTTCCGTGCCTCTTCCTCTGCATCTAGTTTCCCACATCTCATTTGCACCCTCTGATAACCCACCTCTGATTCCATGCCTCTGATTCCCCGCCTCTGATTCCCCGCCTCTGATTCCCTGCCTCAGATTCCCTGCCTCAGATTCCATGCCTCAGATTCCCTGCCTCTGATTCCCCGCTTCTGATTCCCCGCCTCTTATTCCCCGCCTCTGATTATCCGCCTCTGATTCCCCGCCTCTGATTCCCTGCCTCTGTTTCCCCGCCTCTGGTTCCCCGCGTCTGATTCCCCGCCTCAGATTCCCCGGCTCTGATTCCCTGCCTGAGATTCCATGCCTCAGAATCCCCGCCTCAAATTCCCTGCCTCAGATTCCCCGCCGCAGATTCCCCGCCTCAGATTCCCCGCCTCAGATTCCCTGCCTCAGATTCCCCACCTCAGATTCCCTGCCTCAGATTCCCTGCATCTGATTGCCTGCCTCTGATTCCCTGCCTCTGATTCCCTGCCTCTGATTCCCTGCCTCTGATTCCCTGCCTCTGATTCCCTGCCTCTGATTCCCTGCCTCTGATTCCGCGCCTCTGATTCCACGCCTGTCTTTCCGTATCTCTGATTCCCCGCCTCTGATTCCCTGCATCTGATACCCTGCCTCTCTTTGCCTGCCTCTATTTCGGTGCCTCTTTCTCTGCATCTAGTTTCCCACATCTCATTTGCCCACTCTGATAACCCGCCTCTGATTCCATGCCTCTTATTCCCCGCCTCTGATTCCCCGCCTCTGATTCCCCGCCTCTGATTCCCTGCCTCTGTTTCCCCGCCTCTGATTCCCCGCCTCTGATTCCCCGCCTCAGATTTCCCGGCTCTGATTCCCTGCCTGAGATTCCCTGCCTGAGATTCCCCGCCTCAGATTCCCTGCCTCAGATTCCCCGCCTCAGATTCCCCGCCTCAGATTCCCCGCTTCAGATTCCCCGTCTCAGATTCCCCGCCTCAGATTCACCGCCTCAGATTCCCCGCCTCATATTCCCTGCCTCAGATTCCCTGCCTCTGATTGCCTTCCTCTGATTCCCTGCCTCTGATTCCCTGCCTCTGATTCCCTGCCTCTGATTCCCTGCCTCTGATTCCCTGCCTCTGATTCCCTGCCTCTGATTCCGCACCTCTGATTCCACGCCTCTCTTTCCGTGTCTCTGATTCCCTGCCTCTGATTCCCTGCCTCTGATACCCTGCCTCTCTTTGACTGCCTCTATTTCCGTGCCTCTTCCTCTGCATCTAGTTTCCCACATCTCATTTGCACCCTCTGATAACCCACCTCTGATTCCATGCCTCTGATTCCCCGCCTCTGATTCCCCGCCTCTGATTCCCTACCTCAGATTCCCTGCCTCAGATTCCATGCCTCAGATTCCCTGCCTCTGATTCCCCGCTTCTGATTCCCCGCCTCTTATTCCCCGCCTCTGATTCCCCGCCTCTGATTCCCCGCCTCTGATTCCCTGCCTCTGTTTCCCCGCCTCTGGTTCCCCGCGTCTGATTCCCCGCCTCAGATTCCCCGGCTCTGATTCCCTGCCTGAGATTCCATGCCTCAGAATCCCCGCCTCAAATTCCCTGCCTCAGATTCCCCGCCGCAGATTCCCCGCCTCAGATTCCGCGCCTCAGATTCCCTGCCTCAGATTCCCCGCCTCAGATTCCCTGCATCTGATTGCCTGCCTCTGATTCCCTGCCTCTGATTCCCTGCCTCTGAATCCCTGCCTCTGATTCCCTGCCTCTGATTCCCTTCCTCTGATTCCCTGCCTCTGATTCCGCGCCTCTGATTCCACGCCTCTCTTTCCGTATCTCTGATTCCCCGCCTCTGATTCCCTGCATCTGATACCCTGCCTCTCTTTGCCTGCCTCTATTTCGGTGCCTCTTTCTCTGCATCTAGTTTCCCACATCTCATTTGCCCACTCTGATAACCCGCCTCTGATTCCATGCCTCTGATTCCCCGCCTCTGATTCCCCGCCTCTGATTCCCTGCCGTTGATTCCCCGCCTCTGATTCCCTGCCTCAGATTCTCTGCCTCAGATTCCCTGCCTCAGATTCCCTGCCTCAGATTCCCTGCCTCTGATTCCCCGCCTCTGATTCCCTGCCGTTGATTCCCCGCCTCTGATTCCCTGCCTCAGATTCTCTGCCTCAGATTCCCTGCCTCAGATTCCCTGCCTCAGATTCCCTTCATCTGATTCCCTTCATCTGATTCCCTGCCTCTGTTACCCTGCCTCTGATTCCCTGCCTCTGATTCCCCGCCTCTGATTCCCTGCCTCTGATTCCCTGCCTCTGATTGCCTGCCTCTGATTCCCTGCCTCTGATTCCCTGCCTCTGATTCCCTGACTCTGATTCCTCGCCTCAGATTCCCTGCCTCAGATTCCCTGCCTCAGATTCCATGCCTCAGATTCCCTTCATCTGATTCCCTTCATCTGATTCCCTGCCTCTGTTACCCTGCCTCTGATTCCCTGCCTTTGATTGCCTGTCTCTGATTCCCTGCCTCTGATTCCCCGTCTCTGATTCCCTGCCTCAGATTCCCTGCCTCAGATTCACTGCCTCAGATTCCCTGCCTCAGATTCCCTGCCTCTGATTCCCCGCCTCTGAATCCCCGCCTCTTATTCCCCGCCTCTGATTCCCCGCCGCTGATTCCCCGCCTCTGATTCCCTGCCTCTATTTCCCCGCCTCTGATTCCCCGCCTCTGATTCCCCGCCTCAGATTTCCCGGCTCTGATTCCCTGGCTGAGATTCCCTGCCTGAGATTCCCCGCCTCAGATTCCCTGCCTCAGATTCCCCGCTTCAGATTCCCCGCCTCAGATTCCCCGCCTCAGATTCCCCATCTCAGATTCCCCGCCTCAGATTCCCCGCCTCATATTCCCCGCCTCAGATTCCCTGCCTCAGATTCCCTGCCTCTGATTGCCTTCCTCTGATTCCCTGCCTCTGATTCCCTGCCTCTAATTCCCTGCCTCTGATTCCGCACCTCTGATTCCACGCCTCTCTTTCCGTGTCTCTGATTCCCCGCCTCTGATTCCCTGCCTCTGATACCCTGCCTCTCTTTGCCTGCCTCTATTTCCGTGCCTCTTGCTCTGCATCAAGTTTCCCACATCTCATTTGCCCCCTCTGATAACCCGCCTCTGATTCCATGCCTCTGATTCCCCGCCTCTGATTCCCCGCCTCTGATTCCCCGCCTCTGATTCCCTGCCTCAGATTCCCTGCCTCAGATTCCTTGCCTCAGATTCCCTGCCTCTGATTCCCCGCCTCTGATTCCCCGCCTCTGATTCCCCGCCTCTGATTCCCAACCTCTGTTTCCCCGCCTCTGATTCCCCGCGTCTGATTCCCCGCCTCAGATTCCACGGCTCTGATTCCCTGTGTGAGATTCCCCGCCTCAGATTCCCCGCCTCAGATTCCCCGCCTCAGATTCCCTGCCTCAGATTCCCCGCCTCAGATTCCCCGCCTCAGATTCCCCGCCTCAGATTCCCCGCCTCAGATTCCCTGCCTCAGATTCCCTGCCTCAGATTCCCTGCCTCAGATTCCCTTCATCTGATTCCCTTCATCTGATTCCCTGCCTCTGATTCCCTGCCTCTGATTCCCCACCTCTGATTCCCCGCCTCAGATTCCCTGCCTCAGATTCCCTGCCTCAGATTCCCTGCCTCTGATTCCCTGCCTCAGATTCCCTGCCTCAGATTCCCTGCCTCAGATTCCCTGCCTCTGATTGCCTGCCTCTGATTCCCTGCCTCTGATTCCCTGCCTCTGAATGCCTGCCTCTGATTCCCTGCCTCTGATTCCCTGCCTCTGATTCCCTGCCTCAGATACCCCGACTCAGATTTACCACCTCAGATTCCCCGCCTCAGATTCCCTGCCTCAGATTCCCTGCCTCAGATTCCCTGCCTCAGATTCCCTGCCTCATATTCCCCGCCTCCGATTCCCCGCCTCTTATTCCCCGCCTCTGATTCCCAGCCACTGATTCCCCGCCGCTGATTCCACGCCTCTGATTCCCCGCCTCTGATTCCCCGCCTCTGATTCCACGCCTCTGATTCCCCGCATCTGATTCCAGGCCTCTTATTCCCCGCCTCTGATTCCCCACCTCTGATTGCCTGCCACTGAGTGCCCGCCTCTGATTCCCCGCCTCTGATTCCCCGCCTCTGATTCCCCACCTCTGTCTGTATGCCTCTCTTTTGCCTCCACTTTTTCCCCTACACTCTTTCCGCGCCTCTCTTTCCCTCCCTCAATTTCAACAACTCTGTTTGATCTGTTCTGTGTACCTCATTTTCAACACACAAGTTCCAACCACTATGTTTCACCCATCACTTTCCCCGCCTCTATTTTTCCGCCTATGTTTACCCGCCTCTGTTTATTCACCTGTTTCACTGCCTCTGATTCCCCGCCTCTGATTCCCCACCTCTGTCTCGACGCCTCTCTTTCGCCTCCACTCTTTCCCCTCCACTCTTTCCGTGCCTGTCTTTCCCTCCCTCAATTTCAACAACACTGTTTGATCTGTTTTGTGTACCTCATTTTAAACACACAAGTTCCAACCACTATGTTTTGCCCGCCTCTTTCCCCGCCTCTATTTATCCACCTATGTTTACCTGCCTCTGTTTACCCGCCTGTTTCCCCGCCTCTGATTCCCCACCTTTCATTCCCCGCCTCTCTTTCCCTGCCTCTATTTCCGCGCCTCTTTCTCTGCCTCTCTTTCCCCACATCTCTTTTCCTCCCGCTGATTCCCCGCCTCTGATTCCCCGCCTCTGATTCCCTGCCTCTGATTCCCCGCCTCTGATTCCCTGCCTCAGATTCCCTGCCTCAGATTCCCTGCCTCAGATTCCCTGCCTCTGATTCCCCGCCTCTGATTCCCCGCCTCTTATTCCCCGCCTCGGATTCCCCGCCTCTGATTCCCCGCCTCTGATTCCCTGCCTCAGATTCCCAGGCTCTGATTCCCTGCATCAGATTCCCTGCCTCAGATTCCCTGCCTCTGATTCCCCGCCTCTGATTCCCTGCCTCTGATTCCCCGCCTCTTATTCCCTGCCTCAGATTCTCTGTCTCAGATTCCCTGCCTCAGATTCCCTGTCTCTGATTCCCCGCCTTTGATTCCCCGCCTCTTTTCCCCGCCTCTGATTCCCCGCCTCTGATTCCCCACCTCTGATTCCCTGCCTCTGTTTCCCCGCCACTGATTCCCCGCCTCTGATTCCCCGCCTCAGATTCCCCAGCTCTGATTCCCTGCCTGAGATTCGCTGCCTCAGATACCCCACCTCAGATTCCCCGCCTCAGATTCCCCGCCTCAGATTCCCCGCCTCTGATTCCCTGCCTCAGATTCTCTGCCTCAGATTCCCTGCCTCAGATTCCCTGCCTCAGATTCCCTTCATCTGATTCCCTTCATCTGATTCCCTGCCTCTGTTACCCTGCCTCTGATTCCCTGCCTCTGATTCCCCGCCTCTGATTCCCTGCCTCTGATTCCCTGCCTCTGATTGCCTGCCTCTGATTCCCTGCCTCTGATTCCCTGCCTCTGATTCCCTGACTCTGATTCCTCGCCTCAGATTCCCTGCCTCAGATTCCCTGCCTCAGATTCCATGCCTCAGATTCCCTTCATCTGATTCCCTTCATCTGATTCCCTGCCTCTGTTACCCTGCCTCTGATTCCCTGCCTTTGATTGCCTGTCTCTGATTCCCTGCCTCTGATTCCCCGTCTCTGATTCCCTGCCTCAGATTCCCTGCCTCAGATTCACTGCCTCAGATTCCCTGCCTCAGATTCCCTGCCTCTGATTCCCCGCCTCTGAATCCCCGCCTCTTATTCCCCGCCTCTGATTCCCCGCCGCTGATTCCCCGCCTCTGATTCCCTGCCTCTATTTCCCCGCCTCTGATTCCCCGCCTCTGATTCCCCGCCTCAGATTTCCCGGCTCTGATTCCCTGGCTGAGATTCCCTGCCTGAGATTCCCCGCCTCAGATTCCCTGCCTCAGATTCCCCGCCTCAGATTCCCCGCCTCAGATTCCCCGCCTCAGATTCCCCATCTCAGATTCCCCGCCTCAGATTCCCCGCCTCATATTCCCCGCCTCAGATTCCCTGCCTCAGATTCCCTGCCTCTGATTGCCTTCCTCTGATTCCCTGCCTCTGATTCCCTGCCTCTAATTCCCTGCCTCTGATTCCGCACCTCTGATTCCACGCCTCTCTTTCCGTGTCTCTGATTCCCCGCCTCTGATTCCCTGCCTCTGATACCCTGCCTCTCTTTGCCTGCCTCTATTTCCGTGCCTCTTGCTCTGCATCAAGTTTCCCACATCTCATTTGCCCCCTCTGATAACCCGCCTCTGATTCCATGCCTCTGATTCCCCGCCTCTGATTCCCCGCCTCTGATTCCCCGCCTCTGATTCCCTGCCTCAGATTCCCTGCCTCAGATTCCTTGCCTCAGATTCCCTGCCTCTGATTCCCCGCCTCTGATTCCCCGCCTCTGATTCCCCGCCTCTGATTCCCTGCCTCTGTTTCCCCGCCTCTGATTCCCCGCGTCTGATTCCCCGCCTCAGATTCCACGGCTCTGATTCCCTGTGTGAGATTCCCCGCCTCAGATTCCCCGCCTCAGATTCCCCGCCTCAGATTCCCTGCCTCAGATTCCCCGCCTCAGATTCCCCGCCTCAGATTCCCCGCCTCAGATTCCCCGCCTCAGATTCCCTGCCTCAGATTCCCTGCCTCAGATTCCCTGCCTCAGATTCCCTTCATCTGATTCCCTTCATCTGATTCCCTGCCTCTGATTCCCTGCCTCTGATTCCCCACCTCTGATTCCCCGCCTCAGATTCCCTGCCTCAGATTCCCTGCCTCAGATTCCCTGCCTCTGATTCCCTGCCTCAGATTCCCTGCCTCAGATTCCCTGCCTCAGATTCCCTGCCTCTGATTGCCTGCCTCTGATTCCCTGCCTCTGATTCCCTGCCTCTGAATGCCTGCCTCTGATTCCCTGCCTCTGATTCCCTGCCTCTGATTCCCTGCCTCAGATACCCCGACTCAGATTTACCACCTCAGATTCCCCGCCTCAGATTCCCTGCCTCAGATTCCCTGCCTCAGATTCCCTGCCTCAGATTCCCTGCCTCATATTCCCCGCCTCCGATTCCCCGCCTCTTATTCCCCGCCTCTGATTCCCAGCCACTGATTCCCCGCCGCTGATTCCACGCCTCTGATTCCCCGCCTCTGATTCCCCGCCTCTGATTCCACGCCTCTGATTCCCCGCATCTGATTCCAGGCCTCTTATTCCCCGCCTCTGATTCCCCACCTCTGATTGCCTGCCACTGAGTGCCCGCCTCTGATTCCCCGCCTCTGATTCCCCGCCTCTGATTCCCCACCTCTGTCTGTATGCCTCTCTTTTGCCTCCACTTTTTCCCCTACACTCTTTCCGCGCCTCTCTTTCCCTCCCTCAATTTCAACAACTCTGTTTGATCTGTTCTGTGTACCTCATTTTCAACACACAAGTTCCAACCACTATGTTTCACCCATCACTTTCCCCGCCTCTATTTTTCCGCCTATGTTTACCCGCCTCTGTTTATTCACCTGTTTCACTGCCTCTGATTCCCCGCCTCTGATTCCCCACCTCTGTCTCGACGCCTCTCTTTCGCCTCCACTCTTTCCCCTCCACTCTTTCCGTGCCTGTCTTTCCCTCCCTCAATTTCAACAACACTGTTTGATCTGTTTTGTGTACCTCATTTTAAACACACAAGTTCCAACCACTATGTTTTGCCCGCCTCTTTCCCCGCCTCTATTTATCCACCTATGTTTACCTGCCTCTGTTTACCCGCCTGTTTCCCCGCCTCTGATTCCCCACCTTTCATTCCCCGCCTCTCTTTCCCTGCCTCTATTTCCGCGCCTCTTTCTCTGCCTCTCTTTCCCCACATCTCTTTTCCTCCCGCTGATTCCCCGCCTCTGATTCCCCGCCTCTGATTCCCTGCCTCTGATTCCCCGCCTCTGATTCCCTGCCTCAGATTCCCTGCCTCAGATTCCCTGCCTCAGATTCCCTGCCTCTGATTCCCCGCCTCTGATTCCCCGCCTCTTATTCCCCGTCTCGGATTCCCCGCCTCTGATTCCCCGCCTCTGATTCCCTGCCTCAGATTCCCAGGCTCTGATTCCCTGCATCAGATTCCCTGCCTCAGATTCCCTGCCTCTGATTCCCCGCCTCTGATTCCCTGCCTCTGATTCCCCGCCTCTTATTCCCTGCCTCAGATTCTCTGTCTCAGATTCCCTGCCTCAGATTCCCTGTCTCTGATTCCCCGCCTTTGATTCCCCGCCTCTTTTCCCCGCCTCTGATTCCCCGCCTCTGATTCCCCACCTCTGATTCCCTGCCTCTGTTTCCCCGCCTCTGATTCCCCGCCTCTGATTCCCCGCCTCAGATTCCCCAGCTCTGATTCCCTGCCTGAGATTCGCTGCCTCAGATACCCCACCTCAGATTCCCCGCCTCAGATTCCCCGCCTCAGATTCCCCGCCTCAGATTCCCCGCCTCAGATTCCCCGCCTCAGATTCCCCGCCTCAGATTCCCCGCCTCAGATTCCCCGCCTCAGATTCCCCGCCTCAGATTCCCTGCCTCAGATTCCCTGCCTCAGATTCCCTGCATCTGATTGCCTGCCTCTGATTCCCTGCCTCTCTTTGCCTGCCTCTATTTCGGTGCCTCTTTCTCTGCATCTAGTTTCCCACATCTCATTTGCCCACTCTGATAACCCGCCTCTGATTCCATGCCTCTGATTCCCCGCCTCTGATTCCCCGCCTCTGATTCCCTGCCTTTGATTCCCCGCCTCTGATTCCCTGCCTCAGATTCCCTGCCTCAGATTCCCTGCCTCAGATTCCCTGCCTCCGATTCCCTGCCTCTGATTCCCCGCCTCTGATTCCCCGCCTCTGATTCCCCGCCTCTGATTCCCCGCCTCTGATTCCCTGCCTCTGATACCCTGCATCTCTTTGCCTGCCTCTATTTCCGTGCCTCTTTCTCTGCATCTAGTTTCCCAAATCTCATTTGCCCCCTCTGATAACCCGCCTCTGATTCCATGCCTCTGATTCACTGCCTCAGATTCCCTGCCTCAGATACCCCGACTCAGATTTACCGCCTCAGATTCCCCGCCTCAGATTCCCTGTCTCAGATTTCCTGCCTCAGATTCCCTGCCTCAGATTCCCTGCCTCAGATTCCCTGCCTCCGATTCCCCGCCTCTGATTCCCCGCCTCTGATTCCCCGCCTCTGATTCCCAGCCTCTGAATCCCTGCCTCTGAATCCCCGCCTCTGATTCCCCGCCTCTGTTTCCCCGCCTCTGATTCCCCGCACCTGATTCCCCGCCTCTGATTCCACGCCTCTGATTCCCCGCCTCTGATTCCAGGCCTCTTATTCCCCGCCTCTGATTCCCCACCTCTGATTGCCTGCCACTGATTGCCCGCCTCTGATTCCCCGCCTCTGATTCCCCGCCTCTGATTCCCCACCTCTGTCTGTATGCCTCTCTTTCGCCTCCGCTTTTTCCCCTACACTCTTTCCGCGCCTCTCTTTCCCTCCCTCAATTTGAACAACTCTGTTTGATCTGTTCTGTGTACCTCATTTTCAACACACAAGTTCCAACCACTATGTTTCACCCATCACTTTCCCCGCCTCTATTTTTCCGCCTATGTTTACCCGCCTCTGTTTATTCACCTGTTTCACTGCCTCTGATTCCCCGCCTCTGATTCCCCACCTCTGTCTCGACGCCTCTCTTTCGCCTCCACTCTTTCCCCTCCACTCTTTCCGTGCCTGTCTTTCCCTCCCTCAATTTCAACAACACTGTTTGATCTGTTTTGTGTACCTCATTTTAAACACACAAGTTCCAACCACTATGTTTTGCCCGCCTCTTTCCCCGCCTCTATTTATCCACCTATGTTTACCTGCCTCTGTTTACCCGCCTGTTTCCCCGCCTCTGATTCCCCACCTTTCATTCCCCGCCTCTCTTTCCCTGCCTCTATTTCCGCGCCTCTTTCTCTGCCTCTCTTTCCCCACATCTCTTTTCCTCCCGCTGATTCCCCGCCTCTGATTCCCCGCCTCTGATTCCCTGCCTCTGATTCCCCGCCTCTGATTCCCTGCCTCAGATTCCCATCCTCAGATTCCCTGCCTCAGATTCCCTGCCTCTGATTCCCCGCCTCTGATTCCCCGCCTCTTATTCCCCGCCTCGGATTCCCCGCCTCTGATTCCCCGCCTCTGATTCCCCGCCTTTGATTCCCCGCCTCAGATTCCCCAGCTCTGATTCCCTGCCTGAGATTCGCTGCCTCAGATACCCCACCTCAGATTCCCCGCCTCAGATTCCCCGCCTCAGATTCCCCGCCTCAGATTCCCCGCCTCAGATTCCCCGCCTCAGATTCCCCGCCTCAGATTCCCCGCCTCAGATTCCCCGCCTCAGATTCCCCGCCTCAGATTCCCTGCCTCAGATTCCCTGCATCTGATTGCCTGCCTCTGATTCCCTGCCTCTCTTTGCCTGCCTCTATTTCGGTGCCTCTTTCTCTGCATCTAGTTTCCCACATCTCATTTGCCCACTCTGATAACCCGCCTCTGATTCCATGCCTCTGATTCCCCGCCTCTGATTCCCCGCCTCTGATTCCCTGCCTTTGATTCCCCGCCTCTGATTCCCTGCCTCAGATTCCCTGCCTCAGATTCCCTGCCTCAGATTCCCTGCCTCCGATTCCCTGCCTCTGATTCCCCGCCTCTGATTCCCCGCCTCTTATTCCCCGCCTCTGATTCCCCGCCTCTGATTCCCCGCCTCTGATTCCCTGCCTCTGATACCCTGCATCTCTTTGCCTGCCTCTATTTCCGTGCCTCTTTCTCTGCATCTAGTTTCCCAAATCTCATTTGCCCCCTCTGATAACCTGCCTCTGATTCCATGCCTCTGATTCACTGCCTCAGATTCCCTGCCTCAGATACCCCGACTCAGATTTACCGCCTCAGATTCCCCGCCTCAGATTCCCTGTCTCAGATTTCCTGCCTCAGATTCCCTGCCTCAGATTCCCTGCCTCAGATTCCCTGCCTCCGATTCCCCGCCTCTGATTCCCCGCCTCTGATTCCCCGCCTCTGATTCCCAGCCTCTGAATCCCTGCCTCTGAATCCCCGCCTCTGATTCCCCGCCTCTGTTTCCCCTCCTCTGATTCCCCGCACCTGATTCCCCGCCTCTGATTCCACGCCTCTGATTCCCCGCCTCTGATTCCAGGCCTCTTATTCCCCGCCTCTGATTCCCCACCTCTGATTGCCTGCCACTGATTGCCCGCCTCTGATTCCCCGCCTCTGATTCCCCGCCTCTGATTCCCCACCTCTGTCTGTATGCCTCTCTTTCGCCTCCGCTTTTTCCCCTAAACTCTTTCCGCGCCTCTCTTTCCCTCCCTCAATTTGAACAACTCTGTTTGATCTGTTCTGTGTACCTCATTTTCAACACACAAGTTCCAACCACTATGTTTCACCCATCACTTTCCCCGCCTCTATTTTTCCGCCTATGTTTACCCGCCTCTGTTTACCCACCTGTTTCACCGCCTCTGATTACCCGCCTCTGATTCCCCACCTCTGTCTCGACGCCTCTCTTTTGCCGCCACTCTTTCCCCTCCACTCTTTCCGTGCCTGTCTTTCCCTCCCTCAATTTCAACAACACTGTTTGATCTGTTTTGTGTACATCATTTTAAACACACAACTTCCAACCACTATGTTTTGCCCGCCTCTTTCCCCGCCTCTATTTATCAACCTATGTTTACCTGCCTCTGTTTACCCGCCTGTTTCCCCGCCTCTGATTCCCCACCTTTCATTCCCTGCCTCTCTTTCCCTGCCTCTATTTCCGCGCCTCTTTCTCTGCCTCTCTTTCCCCACATCTCTTTTCCTCCAGCTGATTCCCCGCCTCTGATTCCCCGCCTCTGATTCCCTGCCTCTGATTCCCCGCCTCTGATTCCCTGCCTCAGATTCCCTGCCTCAGATTCCCTGCCTCAGATTCCCGGCCTCTGATTCCCCGCCTCTGATTCCCCGCCTCTTATTCCCCGCCTCTGATTTCCCGCCTCTGATTCCTCGGCTCTGATTCCCTGCCTCAGATTCCCCGGCTCTGATTCCCTGCATCAGATTCCCTGCCTCAGATTCCCTGCCTCTGATTCACCGCCTCTGATTCCCTGCCTCTGATTCCCCGCCTCTGATTCCCTGCCTCAGATTCCCTGCCTCAGATTCCCTGCCTCAGATTCCCTGCCTCTGATTCCCCGCCTTTGATTCCCCGCCTCTTATTCCCCGCCTCTGATTCCCCGCCTCTGATTCCCCGCCTCTGAATCCCCGGCTCTGATTCCCTGCATCAGATTCCCTGCCTCAGATTCCCTGCCTTTGATTCCCCGCCTCTGATTCCCTGCCTCTGATTCCCCGCCTCTGATTCCCTGCCTCAGATTCCCTGCCTCAGATTCCCTGCCTCAGATTCCCTGCCTCTGATTCCCCGCCTTTGATTCCCCGCCTCTTATTCCCCGCCTCTGATTCCCCGCCTCTGATTCCCCACCTCTGATTCCCTGCCTCTGTTTCCCCGCCTCTGATTCCCCGCCTCTGATTCCCCAGCTCTGATTCCCTGCCTGAGATTCCCTGCCTCAGATACCCCACCTCAGATTCCCCGCCTCAGATTCCCCGCCTCAGATTCCCCGCCTCAGATTTCCCGCCTCAGATTCCCCGCCTCAGATTCCCCGCCTCAGATTCCCCGCCTCAGATTCCCCGCCTCAGATTCCCCGCCTCAGATTCCCTGCCTCAGATTCCCCGCCTCAGATTCCCCGCCTCAGATTCCCCGCCTCAGATTCCCCGCCTCAGATTCCCCGCCTCAGATTCCCCGCCTCAGATTCCCCGCCTCAGATTCCCTGCCTCAGATTCCCTGCATCTGATTGCCTGCCTCTGATTCCCTGCCTCTGATTCCCTGCCTCTGATTCCCTGCCTCTGATTCCCTGCCTCTGATTCCCTGCCTCTGATTCCCTGCCTCTATTTCCGCGCCTCTTTCTCTGCCTCTCTTTCCCCACATCTCTTTTCCTCCCGCTGATTCCCCGCCTCTGATTCCCCTCCTCTGATTCCCTGCCTCTGATTCCCCGCCTCTGATTCCCTGCCTCAGATTCCCTGCCTCAGATTCCCTGCCTCAGATTCCCTGCCTCTGATTCCCCGCCTCTGATTCCCCGCCTCTTATTCCCCGCCTCGGATTCCCCGCCTCTGATTCCCCGCCTCTGATTCCCTGCCTCAGATTCCCAGGCTCTGATTCCCTGCATCAGATTCCCTGCCTCAGATTCCCTGCCTCTGATTCCCCGCCTCTGATTCCCTGCCTCTGATTCCCCGCCTCTTATTCCCTGCCTCAGATTCTCTGTCTCAGATTCCCTGCCTCAGATTCCCTGCCTCTGATTCCCCGCCTTTGATTCCCCGCCTCTTTTTCCCCGCCTCTGATTCCCCGCCTCTGATTCCCCACCTCTGATTCCCTGCCTCTGTTTCCCCGCCTCTGATTCCCCGCCTCTGATTCCCCGCCTCAGATTCCCCAGCTCTGATTCCCTGCCTGAGATTCGCTGCCTCAGATACCCCACCTCAGATTCCCCACCTCAGATTCCCCGCCTCAGATTCCCCGCCTCAGATTCCCCGCCTCAGATTCCCCGCCTCAGTTTCCCCGCCTCAGATTCCCCGCCTCAGATTCCCCGCCTCAGATTCCCCGCCTCAGATTCCCTGCATCTGATTGCCTGCCTCTGATTCCCTGCCTCTGATTCCCTGCCTCTGATTCCCTGACTCTGATTCCCTGCCTCTGATTCCCTGCCTCTGATTCCCTGCCTCTGATTCCGCGCCTCTGATTCCACGCCTCTCTTTCCGTATCTCTCATTCCCCACCTCTGATTCCCTGCATCTGATACCCTGCCTCTCTTTGCCTGCCTCTATTTCGGTGCCTCTTTCTCTGCATCTAGTTTCCCACATCTCATTTGCCCACTCTGATAACCCGCCTCTGATTCCCTGCCTCAGATTCCCAGGCTCTGATTCCCTGCATCAGATTCCCTGCCTCAGATTCCCTGCCTCTGATTCCCCGCCTCTGATTCCCTGCCTCTGATTCCCCGCCTCTTATTCCCTGCCTCAGATTCTCTGTCTCAGATTCCCTGCCTCAGATTCCCTGCCTCTGATTCCCCGCCTTTGATTCCCCGCCTCTTTTTCCCCACCTCTTATTCCCCGCCTCTGATTCCCCACCTCTGATTCCCTGCCTCTGTTTCCCCGCCTCTGATTCCCCGCCTCTGATTCCCCGCCTCAGATTCCCCAGCTCTGATTCCCTGCCTGAGATTCGCTGCCTCAGATACCCCACCTCAGATTCCCCGCCTCAGATTCCCCGCCTCAGATTCCCCGCCTCAGATTCCCCGCCTCAGATTCCCCGCCTCAGATTCCCCGCCTCAGATACCCCGCCTCAGATTCCCCGCCTCACATTCCCCGCCTCAGATTCCCTGCCTCAGATTCCCTGCATCTGATTGCCTGCCTCTGATTCCCTGCCTCTGATTCCCTCCTCTGATTCCCTGCCCCTGATTCCCTGCCTCTGATTCCCTGCCTCTGATTCCCTGCCTCTGATTCCGCGCCTCTGATTCCACGCCTCTCTTTCCGTATCTCTGATTCCCCGCCTCTGATTCCCTGCATCTGATACCCTGCCTCTCTTTGCCTGCCTCTATTTCGGTGCCTCTTTCTCTGCATCTAGTTTCCCACATCTCATTTGCCCACTCTGATAACCCGCCTCTGATTCCATGCCTCTGATTCCCCGCCTCTGATTCCCCTCCTCTGATTCCCTGCCTTTGATTCCCCGCCTCTGATTCCCTGCCTCAGATTCCCTGCCTCAGATTCCCTGCCTCAGATTCCCTGCCTCCGATTCCCTGCCTCTGATTCCCCGCCTCTGATTCCCCGCCTCTTATTCCCCGCCTCTGATTCCCCGCCTCTGATTCCCCGCCTCTGATTCCCTGCCTCTGATACCCTGCATCTCTTTGCCTGCCTCTATTTCCGTGCCTCTTTCTCTGCATCTAGTTTCCCAAATCTCATTTGCCCCCTCTGATAACCCGCCTCTGATTCCATGCCTCTGATTCACTGCCTCAGATTCCCTGCCTCAGATACCCCGACTCAGATTTACCGCATCAGATTCCCCGCCTCAGATTCCCTGCCTCAGATTCCCTGCCTCAGATTCCCTGCCTCAGATTCCCTGCCTCTGATTGCCTGCCTCTGATTCCCTGCCTCTGACTCCCTGCCTCTGAATGCCTGCCTCTGATTCCCTGCCTCAGATTCCCCGCCTCAGATTCCCTGCCTCAGATTCCCTGCCTCAGATTCCCTGCCTCAGATTCCCTGCCTCATATTCCCCGCCTCCGATTCCCCGCCTCTGATTCCCCGCCTCTGATTCCCAGCCACTGATTCCCCGCCTCTGATTCCACGCCTCTGATTCCCCGCCTCTGATTCCCCGCCTCTGATTCCACGCCTCTGATTCCCCGCATCTGATTCCAGGCCTCTTATTCCCCGCCTCTGATTCCCCACCTCTGATTGCCTGCCACTGAGTGCCCGCCTCTGATTCCCCGCCTCTGATTCCCCGCCTCTGATTCCCCACCTCTGTCTGTATGCCTCTCTTTTGCCTCCACTTTTTCCCCTACACTCTTTCCGCGCCTCTCTTTCCCTCCATCAATTTCAACAACTCTGTTTGATCTGTTCTGTGTGCCTCATTTTCAACACACAAGTTCCAACCACTATGTTTCACCCATCACTTTCCCCGCCTCTATTTTTCCGCCTATGTTTACCCGCCTCTGTTTATTCACCTGTTTCACTGCCTCTGATTCCCCGCCTCTGATTCCCCACCTCTGTCTCGACGCCTCTCTTTCGCCTCCACTCTTTCCCCTCCACTCTTTCCGTGCCTGTCTTTCCCTCCCTCAATTTCAACAACACTGTTTGATCTGTTTTGTGTACCTCATTTTAAACACACAAGTTCCAACCACTATGTTTTGCCCGCCTCTTTCCCCGCCTCTATTTATCCACCTATGTTTACCTGCCTCTGTTTACCCGCCTGTTTCCCCGCCTCTGATTCCCCACCTTTCATTCCCCGCCTCTCTTTCTCTGCCTCTATTTCCGCGCCTCTTTCTCTGCCTCTCTTTCCCCACATCTCTTTTCCTCCCGCTGATTCCCCACCTCTGATTCCCCGCCTCTGATTCCCTGCCTCTGATTCCCCGCCTCTGATTCCCTGCCTCAGATTCCCTGCCTCAGATTCCCTGCCTCAGATTCCCTGCCTCTGATTCCCCGCCTCTGATTCCCCGCCTCTTATTCCCCGCCTCGGATTCCCCGCCTCTGATTCCCCGCCTCTGATTCCCTGCCTCAGATTCCCAGGCTCTGATTCCCTGCATCAGATTCCCTGCCTCAGATTCCCTGCCTCTGATTCCCCGCCTCTGATTCCCTGCCTCTGATTCCCCGCCTCTTATTCCCTGCCTCAGATTCTCTGTCTCAGATTCCCTGCCTCAGATTCCCTGTCTCTGATACCCCGCCTTTGATTCCCCGCCTCTTTTTCCCCGCCTCTGATTCCCCGCCTCTGATTCCCCACCTCTGATTCCCTGCCTCTGTTTCCCCGCCTCTGATTCCCCACCTCTGATTCCCCGCCTCAGATTCCCCAGCTCTGATTCCCTGCCTGAGATTCGCTGCCTCAGATACCCCACCTCAGATTCCCCGCCTCAGATTCCCCGCCTCAGATTCCCCGCCTCAGATTCCCCGCCTCAGATTCCCCGCCTCAGATTCCCCGCCTCAGATTCCCCGCCTCAGATTCCCCGCCTCAGATTCCCCGCCTCAGATTCCCTGCCTCAGATTCCCTGCATCTGATTGCCTGCCTCTGATTCCCTGCCTCTGATTCCCTGCCTCTGATTCCCTGCCTCTGATTCCCTGCCTCTGATTCCGCGCCTCTGATTCCACGCCTCTCTTTCCGTATCTCTGATTCCCCGCCTCTGATTCCCTGCATCTGATGCCCTGCCTCTCTTTGCCTGCCTCTATTTCGGTGCCTCTTTCTCTGCATCTAGTTTCCCACATCTCATTTGCCCACTCTGATAACCCGCCTCTGATTCCATGCCTCTGATTCCCCGCCTCTGATTCCCCGCCTCTGATTCCCTGCCTTTGATTCCCCGCCTCTGATTCCCTGCCTCAGATTCCCTGCCTCAGATTCCCTGCCTCAGATTCCCTGCCTCCGATTCCCTGCCTCTGATTCCCCGCCTCTGATTCCCCGCCTCTTATTCCCCGCCTCTGATTCCCCGCCTCTGATTCCCCGCCTCTGATTCCCTGCCTCTGATACCCTGCATCTCTTTGCCTGCCTCTATTTCCGTGCCTCTTTCTCTGCATCTAGTTTCCCAAATCTCATTTGCCCCCTCTGATAACCCGCCTCTGATTCCATGCCTCTGATTCACTGCCTCAGATTCCCTGCCTCAGATACCCCGACTCAGATTTACCGCCTCAGATTCCCCGCCTCAGATTCCCTGTCTCAGATTTCCTGCCTCAGATTCCCTGCCTCAGATTCCCTGCCTCAGATTCCCTGCCTCCGATTCCCCGCCTCTGATTCCCCGCCTCTGATTCCCCGCCTCTGATTCCCAGCCTCTGAATCCCTGCCTCTGAATCCCCGCCTCTGATTCCCCGCCTCTGTTTCCCCGCCTCTGATTCCCCGCACCTGATTCCCCGCCTCTGATTCCACGCCTCTGATTCCCCGCCTCTGATTCCAGGCCTCTGATTCCCCGCCTCTGATTCCCCACCTCTGATTGCCTGCCACTGATTGCCCGCCTCTGATTCCCCGCCTCTGATTCCCCGCCTCTGATTCCCCACCTCTGTCTGTATGCCTCTCTTTCGCCTCCGCTTTTTCCCCTACACTCTTTCCGCGCCTCTCTTTCCCTCCCTCAATTTGAACAACTCTGTTTGATCTGTTCTGTGTACCTCATTTTCAACACACAAGTTCCAACCACTATGTTTCACCCATCACTTTCCCCGCCTCTATTTTTCCGCCTATGTTTACCCGCCTCTGTTTACCCACCTGTTTCACCGCCTCTGATTACCCGCCTCTGATTCCCCACCTCTGTCTCGACGCCTCTCTTTTGCCGCCACTCTTTCCCCTCCACTCTTTCCGTGCCTGTCTTTCCCTCCCTCAATTTCAACAACACTGTTTGATCTGTTTTGTGTACATCATTTTAAACACACAACTTCCAACCACTATGTTTTGCCCGCCTCTTTCCCCGCCTCTATTTATCCACCTATGTTTACCTGCCTCTGTTTACCCGCCTGTTTCCCCGCCTCTGATTCCCCACCTTTCATTCCCTGCCTCTCTTTCCCTGCCTCTATTTCCGCGCCTCTTTCTCTGCCTCTCTTTCCCCACATCTCTTTTCCTCCAGCTGATTCCCCGCCTCTGATTCCCCGCCTCTGATTCCCTGCCTCTGATTCCCCGCCTCTGATTCCCCGCCTCAGATTCCCTGCCTCAGATTCCCTGCCTCAGATTCCCGGCCTCTGATTCCCCGCCTCTGATTCCCCGCCTCTTATTCCCCGCCTCTGATTTCCCGCCTCTGATTCCTCGGCTCTGACTCCCTGCCTCAGATTCCCCGGCTCTGATTCCCTGCATCAGATTCCCTGCCTCAGATTCCCTGCCTCTGATTCACCGCCTCTGATTCCCTGCCTCTGATTCCCCGCCTCTGATTCCCTGCCTCAGATTCCCTGCCTCAGATTCCCTGCCTCAGATTCCCTGCCTCTGATTCCCCGCCTTTGATTCCCCGCCTCTTATTCCCCGCCTCTGATTCCCCGCCTCTGATTCCCCGCCTCTGAATCCCCGGCTCTGATTCCCTGCATCAGATTCCCTGCCTCAGATTCCCTGCCTCTGATTCCCCGCCTCTGATTCCCTGCCTCTGATTCCCCGCCTCTGATTCCCTGCCTCAGATTCCCTGCCTCAGATTCCCTGCCTCAGATTCCCTGCCTCTGATTCCCCGCCTTTGATTCCCCGCCTCTTATTCCCCGCCTCTGATTCCCCGCCTCTGATTCCCCACCTCTGATTCCCTGCCTCTGTTTCCCCGCCTCTGATTCCCCACCTCTGATTCCCTGCCTCTGTTTCCCCGCCTCTGATTCCCCGCCTCAGATACCCCACCTCAGATTCCCCGCCTCAGATTCCCCGCCTCAGATTCCCCGCCTCAGATTCCCCGCCTCAGATTCCCCGCCTCAGATTCCCCGCCTCAGATTCCCCGCCTCAGATTCCCCGCCTCAGATTCCCCGCCTCAGATTCCCCGCCTCAGATTCCCCGCCTCAGATTCCCCGCCTCAGATTCCCCGCCTCAGATTCCCCGCCTCAGATTCCCCGCCTCAGATTCCCTGCCTCAGATTCCCTGCATCTGATTGCCTGCCTCTGATTCCCTGCCTCTGATTCCCTGCCTCTGATTCCCTGCCTCTGATTCCCTGCCTCTGATTCCCTGCCTCTGATTCCCTGCCTCTATTTCCGCGCCTCTTTCTCTGCCTCTCTTTCCCCACATCTCTTTTCCTCCCGCTGATTCCCCGCCTCTGATTCCCCGCCTCTGATTCACTGCCTCTGATTCCCCGCCTCTGATTCCCTGCCTCAGATTCCCTGCCTCAGATTCCCTGCCTCAGATTCCCTGCCTCTGATTCCCCGCCTCTGATTCCCCGCCTCTTATTCCCCGCCTCGGATTCTCCGCCTCTGATTCCCCGCCTCTGATTCCCTGCCTCAGATTCCCAGGCTCTGATTCCCTGCATCAGATTCCCTGCCTCAGATTCCCTGCCTCTGATTCCCCGCCTCTGATTCCCTGCCTCTGATTCCCCGCCTCTTATTCCCTGCCTCAGATTCTCTGTCTCAGATTCCCTGCCTCAGATTCCCTGCCTCTGATTCCCCGCCTTTGATTCCCCGCCTCTTTTTCCCCGCCTCTGATTCCCCGCCTCTGATTCCCCACCTCTGATTCCCTGCCTCTGTTTCCCCGCCTCTGATTCCCCGCCTCTGATTCCCCGCCTCAGATTCCCCAGCTCTGATTCCCTGCCTGAGATTCGCTGCCTCAGATACCCCACCTCAGATTCCCCGCCTCAGATTCCCCGCCTCAGATTCCCCGCCTCAGATTCCCCGCCTCAGATTCCCCGCCTCAGATTCCCCGCCTCAGATTCCCCGCCTCAGATTCCCCGCCTCACATTCCCCGCCTCAGATTCCCTGCGTCAGATTCCCTGCATCTGATTGCCTGCCTCTGATTCCCTGCCTCTGATACCCTGCCTCTGATTCCCTGCCTCTGATTCCCTGCCTCTGATTCCCTGCCTCTGATTCCCTGCCTCTGATTCCGCGCCTCTGATTTCACGCCTCTCTTTCCGTATCTCTGATTCCCCGCCTCTGATTCCCTGCATCTGATACCCTGCCTCTCTTTGCCTGCCTCTATTTCGGTGCCTCTTTCTCTGCATCTAGTTTCCCACATCTCATTTGCCCACTCTGATAACCCGCCTCTGATTCCATGCCTCTGATTCCCCGCCTCTGATTCCCCTCCTCTGATTCCCTGCCTTTGATTCCCCGCCTCTGATTCCCTGCCTCAGATTCCCTGCCTCAGATTCCCTGCCTCAGATTCCCTGCCTCCGATTCCCTGCCTCTGATTCCCTGCCTCTGATTCCCCGCCTCTTATTCCCCGCCTCTGATTCCCCGCCTCTGATTCCCCGCCTCTGATTCCCCGCCTCTGATTCACTGCCTCTGATTCACTGCCTCAGATTCCCTGCCTCAGATACCCCGACTCAGATTTACCGCCTCAGATTCCCCGCCTCAGATTCCCTGTCTCAGATTTCCTGCCTCAGATTCCCTGCCTCAGATTCCCTGCCTCAGATTCCCTGCCTCCGATTCCCCGCCTCTGATTCCCCGCCTCTGATTCCCCGCCTCTGATTCCCAGCCTCTGAATCCCCGCCTCTGAATCCCCGCCTCTGATTCCCCGCCTCTGTTTCCCCGCCTCTGATTCCCCGCACCTGATTCCCCGCCTCTGATTCCACGCCTCTGAATCCCCGCCTCTGATTCCAGGCCTCTTATTCCCCGCCTCTGATTCCCCACCTCTGATTGCCTGCCACTGATTGCCCGCCTCTGATTCCCCGCCTCTGATTCCCCGCCTCTGATTCCCCACCTCTGTCTGTATGCCTCTCTTTCGCCTCCGCTTTTTCCACTACACTCTTTCCGCGCCTCTCTTTCCCTCCCTCAATTTGAACAACTCTGTTTGATCTGTTCTGTGTACCTCATTTTCAACACACAAGTTCCAACCACTATGTTTCACCCATCACTTTCCCCGCCTCTATTTTTCCGCCTATGTTTACCCGCCTCTGTTTACCCACCTGTTTCACCGCCTCTGATTACCCGCCTCTGATTCCCCACCTCTGTCTCGACGCCCTTCTTTTGCCGCCACTCTTTCCCCTCCACTCTTTCTGTGCCTGTCTTTCCCTCCCTCAATTTCAACAACACTGTTTGATCTGTTTTGTGTACATCATTTTAAACACACAACTTCCAACCACTATGTTTTGCCCGCCTCTTTCCCCGCCTCTATTTATCCACCTATGTTTACCTGCCTCTGTTTACCCGCCTGTTTCCCCGCCTCTGATTCCCCACCTTTCATTCCCCGCCTCTCTTTCCCTGCCTCTATTTCCGCGCCTCTTTCTCTCCCTCTCTTTCCCCACATCTCTTTTTCTCCAGCTGATTCCCCGCCTCTGATTCCCCGCCTCTGATTCCCTGCCTCTGATTCCCAGCCTCTGATTCCCTGCCTCAGATTCCCTGCCTCAGATTCCCTGCCTCAGATTCCCGGCCTCTGATTCCCCGCCTCTGATTCCCCGCCTCTTATTCCCCGCATCTGATTCCCCGCCTCTGATTCCTCGGCTCTGATTCCCTGCCTCAGATTCCCCGGCTCTGATTCCCTGCATCAGATTCCCTGCCTCAGATTCCCTGCCTATGATTCACCGCCTCTGATTCCCTGCCTCTGATTCCCCGCCTCTGATTCCCTGCCTCAGATTCCCTGCCTCAGATTCCCTGCCTCAGATTCCCTGCCTCTGATTCTCCGCCTTTGATTCCCCGCCTCTTATTCCCCGCCTCTGATTCCCCGCCTCTGATTCCCCGCCTCTGAATCCCCGGCTCTGATTCCCTGCATCAGATTCCCTGCCTCAGATTCCCTGCCTCTGATTCCCCGCCTCTGATTCCCTGCCTCTGATTCCCCGCCTCTGATTCCCTGCCTCAGATTCCCTGCCTCAGATTCCCTGCCTCAGATTCCCTGCCTCTGATTCCCCGCCTTTGATTCCCCGCCTCTTATTCCCCGCCTCTGATTCCCCGCCTCTGATTCCCCACCTCTGATTCCCTGCCTCTGTTTCCCCGCCTCTGATTCCCCACCTCTGATTCCCCGCCTCAGATTCCCCAGCTCTGATTCCCTGCCTGAGATTCCCTGCCTCAGATACCCCACCTCAGATTCCCCGCCTCAGATTCCCCGCCTCAGAATCCCCGCCTCAGATTCCCCGCCTCAGATTCCCCGCCTCAGATTCCCCGCCTCAGATTCCCCGCCTCAGATTCCCCGCCTCAGATTCCCCGCCTCAGATTCCCCGCCTCAGATTCCCCGCCTCAGATTCCCCGCCTCAGATTCCCCGCCTCAGATTCCCCGCCTCAGATTCCCCGCCTCAGATTCCCTGCCTCAGATTCCCTGCATCTGATTGCCTGCCTCTGATTCCCTGCCTCTGATTCCCTGCCTCTGATTCCCTGCCTCTGATTCCCTGCCTCTGATTCCCTGCCTCTGATTCCGCGCCTCTGATTCCACGCCTCTCTTTCCGTATCTCTGATTCCCCGCCTCAGATTCCCTGCCTCAGATTCCCTGCATCTGATTGCCTGCCTCTGATTCCCTGCCTCTGATTCCCTGCCTCTGATTCCCTGCCTCTGATTCCCTGCCTCTGATTCCCTGCCTCTGATTCCCTGCCTCTGATTCCGCGCCTCTGATTCCACGCCTCTCTTTCCGTATCTCTGATTCCCCGCCTCTGATTCCCTGCCTCTGATACCCTGCCTCTCTTTGCCTGCCTCTATTTCGGTGCCTCTTTCTCTGCATCTAGTTTCCCACATCTCATTTGCCCACTCTGATAACCCGCCTCTGATTCCATGCCTCTGATTCCCCGCCTCTGATTCCCCGCCTCTGATTCCCTGCCTCTGATTCCCCGCCTCTGATTCCCTGCCTCTGATTCCCTGCCTCTGATTCCCTGCCTCTGATTCTGCACCTCTGATTCCACGCCTCTCTTTCCTTGTCTCTGATTCCCCGCCTCTGATTCCCTGCCTCTGATACCCTGCCTCTCTTTGCCTGCCTCTATTTCCGTGCCTCTTTCTCTGCATCTAGTTTCCCAAATCTCATTTGCCCCTCTGATAACCCGCCTCTGATTCCATGCCTCTGATTCACTGCCTCAGATTCCCTGCCTCAGATACCCCGACTCAGATTTACCGCCTCAGATTCCCCGCCTCAGATTTCCTGTCTCAGATTTCCTGCCTCAGATTCCCTGCCTCAGATTCCCTGCCTCAGATTCCCTGCCTCCGATTCCCCGCCTCTGATTCCCCGCCTCTGATTCCCCGCCTCTGATTCCCAGCCTCTGAATCCCCGCCTCTGAATCCCCGCCTCTGATTCCCCGCCTCTGTTTCCCCGCCTCTGATTCCCCGCACCTGATTCCCCGCCTCTGATTCCACGCCTCTGATTCCCCGCCTCTGATTCCAGGCCTCTTATTCCCCGCCTCTGATTCCCCACCTCCGATTGCCTGCCACTGATTGCCCGCCTCTGATTCCCCGCCTCTGATTCCCCGCCTCTGATTCCCCACCTCTGTCTGTATGCCTCTCTTTCGCCTCCGCTTTTTCCCCTACACTCTTTCTGCGCCTCACTTTCCCTCCCTCAATTTCAACAACTCTGTTTGATCTGTTCTGTGTACCTCATTTTCAACACACAAGTTCCAACCACTATGTTTCACCCATCACTTTCCCCGCCTCTATTTTTCCGCCTATGTTTACCCGCCTCTGTTTACCCACCTGTTTCACCGCCTCTGATTCCCCGCCTCTGATTCCCCACCTCTGTCTCGACGCCTCTCTTTCGCCTCCACTCTTTCCCCTCCACTCTTTCCGTGCCTGTCTTTCCCTCCCTCAATTTCAACAACACTGTTTGATCTGTTTTGTGTACATCATTTTAAACACACAACTTCCAACCACTATGTTTTGCCCGACTCTTTCCCCGCCTCTATTTATCCACCTATGTTTACCTGCCTCTGTTTACCCGCCTGTTTCCCCGCCTCTGATTCCCCACCTCTGATTCCCTGCCTCTGATTCCCCGCCTCTGATTCCCTGCCTCAGATTCCCTGCCTCAGATTCCCTGCCTCAGATTCCCGGCCTCTGATTCCCCGCCTCTGATTCCCCGCCTCTTATTCCCCGCCTCTGATTCCCCGCCTCTGATTCCCCGGCTCTGATTCCCTGCCTCAGATTCCCCGGCTCTGATTCCCTGCCTGAGATTCCATGCCTCAGATTCCCCGCCTCAGATTCCCTGCCTCAGATTCCCTGCCTCAGATTCCCTGTCTCCTATTCCCCGCATCTGATTCCCCGCCTCTGATTCCCCGCCTCTGATTCCTCGCATCTGATTCCCTGCCTCTGATTCCCCGCCTCTGATTCCACTCCTCTGATTCCCCGCCTCTGATTCCCCGCCTCAGATTCCCTGCTTCTGATTACCCGCCTCCCTTTCCGCGCAACTTTCCCGGCCTCCGTTTCCCCACATCTCTTTCCCCGCCTCAGATTCCACGCCTCTGATTCCCCGCCTCTGATTCCCCACCTTTCATTCCCCGCCTCTCTTTCCCTGCCTCTATTTCCGCGCCTCTTCCTCTGCCTCTCTTTCCCCACATCTCTTTTCCTCCCTCTGATTCCCCACCTCTGATTCCCCTCCTCTGATTCCCTGCCTCTGATTTCCTGCCTCTGATTCCCCGCCTCTGATTCCCCGCCTCTGATTCCCCTCCTCTGATTCCCTGCCTCTGATTCCCTGCCTCTGATTCCCTGCCTCTGATTCCCCGCCTCTGATTCCCTGCCTCTGATTCCCTGCCTCTGATTCCCTGCCTCTGATTCCGAGCCTCTGATTCACCGCCTCTGTTTCTCTGCCTCTTATTTCCCGGCTCAGATTCGCCGGCTCTGATTCCGCGCCTCTGATTCCACGCTTCTCTTTCCGTGTCTCTGATAGCCCGCCTCTGATTCCCCGCCTCTGATTCCCCGCCTCAGATTCCCCGCCTCAGATTCCCCGGCTCTAATTCCCTGCATCAGATTCCCTGCCTCAGATTCCCTGCCTCTGATTCCCTGCATCAGATTCCCTGCCTCTGATTCCCCGCCTCTGATTCCCAGCTTCTGATTCCCCGCCTCTGATTCTCCGCCTCTCAGATTCCCTGCCAATGATTCCCTGCCTCTGATTCCCTGCCTCTGATTCCCTGCCTCTGATTCCGCGCCTCTGATTCCACGCCTCTCTTTCCGTGTCTCTGATTCCGCGCCTCTGATTCCCTGCCTCTGATACCCTGCCTCTCTTTGCCTGCCTATATTTCCGTGCCTCTTTCTCTCAATCTCGTTTACCACATCTCATTTCCCCCCTCTGATAACCCGCCTCTGATTCCCCGCCTCTGATTCCCCACCTCAGATTCCCCGGCTCTGATTCCCTGCCTCAGATTGCCCGCCTCTGATTCCTCGCCTCTGATTCCCCGCCTCTGATTCCCCACCTCTGATTCACCACCTCTGATTCCCCGCCTCTGATTCCCCGCCTCTGATTCCCCGCCTCAGATTCCCCGGCTCTGATTCCCTGCCTCAGATTCCCTGCGACAGATTCCCTGCCTCAGATTCCCTGCCTCTGATTCCCCGCCTCTTATTCCCTGCCTCAGATTCCCCGGCTCTGATTCCCTGCCTCAGATTCCCTGCCTAAAATTCCCTGCCTCTGATTCCCCGCATCTGATTCCCCGCCTCTGATTCCCCGCCTCTGATTCCTCGCATCTGATTCCCTGCCTCTGATTCCCTGCCTCAGATTCCCTGCATCTGATTGCCTGCCTCTGATTCCCTGCCTCTGATTCCCTGCCTCTGATTCCCTGCCTCTGATTCCCTGCCTCTGATTCCCTGCCTCTGATTCCGCGCCTCTGATTCCACGCCTCTCTTTCCGTATCTCTGATTCCCCGCCTCAGATTCCCTGCCTCAGATTCCCTGCATCTGATTGCCTGCCTCTGATTCCCTGCCTCTGATTCCCTGCCTCTGATTCCCTGCCTCTGATTCCCTGCCTCTGATTCCCTGCCTCTGATTCCCTGCCTCTGATTCCGCGCCTCTGATTCCACGCCTCTCTTTCCGTATCTCTGATTCCCCGCCTCTGATTCCCTGCCTCTGATACCCTGCCTCTCTTTGCCTGCCTCTATTTCGGTGCCTCTTTCTCTGCATCTAGTTTCCCACATCTCATTTGCCCACTCTGATAACCCGCCTCTGATTCCATGCCTCTGATTCCCCGCCTCTGATTCCCCGCCTCTGATTCCCTGCCTCTGATTCCCTGCCTCTGATTCCCTGCCTCTGATTCTGCACCTCTGATTCCACGCCTCTCTTTCCTTGTCTCTGATTCCCCGCCTCTGATTCCCTGCCTCTGATACCCTGCCTCTCTTTGCCTGCCTCTATTTCCGTGCCTCTTTCTCTGCATCTAGTTTCCCAAATCTCATTTGCCCCTCTGATAACCCGCCTCTGATTCCATGCCTCTGATTCACTGCCTCAGATTCCCTGCCTCAGATACCCCGACTCAGATTTACCGCCTCAGATTCCCCGCCTCAGATTTCCTGTCTCAGATTTCCTGCCTCAGATTCCCTGCCTCAGATTCCCTGCCTCAGATTCCCTGCCTCCGATTCCCCGCCTCTGATTCCCCGCCTCTGATTCCCCGCCTCTGATTCCCAGCCTCTGAATCCCCGCCTCTGAATCCCCGCCTTTGATTCCCCGCCTCTGTTTCCCCGCCTCTGATTCCCCGCACCTGATTCCCCGCCTCTGATTCCACGCCTCTGATTCCCCGCCTCTGATTCCAGGCCTCTTATTCCCCGCCTCTGATTCCCCACCTCCGATTGCCTGCCACTGATTGCCCGCCTCTGATTCCCCGCCTCCGATTCCCCGCCTCTGATTCCCCACCTCTGTCTGTATGCCTCTCTTTCGCCTCCGCTTTTTCTCCTACACTCTTTCTGCGCCTCTCTTTCCCTCCCTCAATTTCAACAACTCTGTTTGATCTGTTCTGTGTACCTCATTTTCAACACACAAGTTCCAACCACTATGTTTCACCCATCACTTTCCCCGCCTCTATTTTTCCGCCTATGTTTACCCGCCTCTGTTTACCCACCTGTTTCACCGCCTCTGATTCCCCGCCTCTGATTCCCCACCTCTGTCTCGACGCCTCTCTTTCGCCTCCACTCTTTCCCCTCCACTCTTTCCGTGCCTGTCTTTCCCTCCCTCAATTTCAACAACACTGTTTGATCTGTTTTGTGTACATCATTTTAAACACACAACTTCCAACCACTATGTTTTGCCCGACTCTTTCCCCGCCTCTATTTATCCACCTATGTTTACCTGCCTCTGTTTACCCGCCTGTTTCCCCGCCTCTGATTCCCCACCTCTGATTCCCTGCCTCTGATTCCCCGCCTCTGATTCCCTGCCTCAGATTCCCTGCCTCAGATTCCCTGCCTCAGATTCCCGGCCTCTGATTCCCCGCCTCTGATTCCCCGCCTCTTATTCCCCGCCTCTGATTCCCCGCCTCTGATTCCCCGCCTCAGATTCCCCGCCTCAGATTCCCCGGCTCTAATTCCCTGCATCAGATTCCCTGCCTCAGATTCCCTGCCTCTGATTCCCTGCATCAGATTCCCTGCCTCTGATTCCCCGCCTCTGATTCCCAGCTTCTGATTCCCCGCCTCTGATTCTCCGCCTCTCAGATTCCCTGCCAATGATTCCCTGCCTCTGATTCCCTGCCTCTGATTCCCTGCCTCTGATTCCGCGCCTCTGATTCCACGCCTCTCTTTCCGTGCCTCTGATTCCGCGCCTCTGATTCCCTGCCTCTGATACCCTGCCTCTCTTTGCCTGCCTATATTTCCGTGCCTCTTTCTCTCAATCTCGTTTACCACATCTCATTTCCCCCCTCTGATAACCCGCCTCTGATTCCCCGCCTCTGATTCCCCACCTCAGATTCCCCGGCTCTGATTCCCTGCCTCAGATTGCCCGCCTCTGATTCCTCGCCTCTGATTCCCCGCCTCTGATTCCCCACCTCTGATTCACCACCTCTGATTCCCCGCCTCTGATTCCCCGCCTCTGATTCCCCGCCTCAGATTCCCCGGCTCTGATTCCCTGCCTCAGATTCCCTGCGACAGATTCCCTGCCTCAGATTCCCTGCCTCTGATTCCCCGCCTCTTATTCCCTGCCTCAGATTCCCCGGCTCTGATTCCCTGCCTCAGATTCCCTGCCTAAAATTCCCTGCCTCTGATTCCCCGCATCTGATTCCCCGCCTCTGATTCCCCGCCTCTGATTCCTCGCATCTGATTCCCTGCCTCTGATTCCCTGCCTCAGATTCCCTGCATCTGATTGCCTGCCTCTGATTCCCTGCCTCTGATTCCCTGCCTCTGATTCCCTGCCTCTGATTCCCTGCCTCTGATTCCCTGCCTCTGATTCCGCGCCTCTGATTCCACGCCTCTCTTTCCGTATCTCTGATTCCCCGCCTCAGATTCCCTGCCTCAGATTCCCTGCATCTGATTGCCTGCCTCTGATTCCCTGCCTCTGATTCCCTGCCTCTGATTCCCTGCCTCTGATTCCCTGCCTCTGATTCCCTGCCTCTGATTCCCTGCCTCTGATTCCGCGCCTCTGATTCCACGCCTCTCTTTCCGTATCTCTGATTCCCCGCCTCTGATTCCCTGCCTCTGATACCCTGCCTCTCTTTGCCTGCCTCTATTTCGGTGCCTCTTTCTCTGCATCTAGTTTCCCACATCTCATTTGCCCACTCTGATAACCCGCCTCTGATTCCATGCCTCTGATTCCCCGCCTCTGATTCCCCGCCTCTGATTCCCTGCCTCTGATTCCCTGCCTCTGATTCCCTGCCTCTGATTCTGCACCTCTGATTCCACGCCTCTCTTTCCTTGTCTCTGATTCCCCGCCTCTGATTCCCTGCCTCTGATACCCTGCCTCTCTTTGCCTGCCTCTATTTCCGTGCCTCTTTCTCTGCATCTAGTTTCCCAAATCTCATTTGCCCCTCTGATAACCCGCCTCTGATTCCATGCCTCTGATTCACTGCCTCAGATTCCCTGCCTCAGATACCCCGACTCAGATTTACCGCCTCAGATTCCCCGCCTCAGATTTCCTGTCTCAGATTTCCTGCCTCAGATTCCCTGCCTCAGATTCCCTGCCTCAGATTCCCTGCCTCCGATTCCCCGCCTCTGATTCCCCGCCTCTGATTCCCCGCCTCTGATTCCCAGCCTCTGAATCCCCGCCTCTGAATCCCCGCCTTTGATTCCCCGCCTCTGTTTCCCCGCCTCTGATTCCCCGCACCTGATTCCCCGCCTCTGATTCCACGCCTCTGATTCCCCGCCTCTGATTCCAGGCCTCTTATTCCCCGCCTCTGATTCCCCACCTCCGATTGCCTGCCACTGATTGCCCGCCTCTGATTCCCCGCCTCCGATTCCCCGCCTCTGATTCCCCACCTCTGTCTGTATGCCTCTCTTTCGCCTCCGCTTTTTCTCCTACACTCTTTCTGCGCCTCTCTTTCCCTCCCTCAATTTCAACAACTCTGTTTGATCTGTTCTGTGTACCTCATTTTCAACACACAAGTTCCAACCACTATGTTTCACCCATCACTTTCCCCGCCTCTATTTTTCCGCCTATGTTTACCCGCCTCTGTTTACCCACCTGTTTCACCGCCTCTGATTCCCCGCCTCTGATTCCCCACCTCTGTCTCGACGCCTCTCTTTCGCCTCCACTCTTTCCCCTCCACTCTTTCCGTGCCTGTCTTTCCCTCCCTCAATTTCAACAACACTGTTTGATCTGTTTTGTGTACATCATTTTAAACACACAACTTCCAACCACTATGTTTTGCCCGACTCTTTCCCCGCCTCTATTTATCCACCTATGTTTACCTGCCTCTGTTTACCCGCCTGTTTCCCCGCCTCTGATTCCCCACCTCTGATTCCCTGCCTCTGATTCCCCGCCTCTGATTCCCTGCCTCAGATTCCCTGCCTCAGATTCCCTGCCTCAGATTCCCGGCCTCTGATTCCCCGCCTCTGATTCCCCGCCTCTTATTCCCCGCCTCTGATTCCCCGCCTCTGATTCCCCGGCTCTGATTCCCTGCCTCAGATTCCCCGGCTCTGATTCCCTGCATCAGATTCCCTGCCTCAGATTCCCTGCCTCTGATTCCCCGCCTCTGATTCCCTGCCTCTGATTCCCCGCCTCTCATTCCCTGCCTCAGATTCCCTGCCTCAGATTCCCTGCCTCAGATTCCCTGCCTCTGATTCCCCGCCTTTGATTCCCCGCCTCTTATTCCCCGCCTCTGATTCCCCGCCTCTGAATCCCCGGCTCTGATTCCCTGCATCAGATTCCCTGCCTCAGATTCCCTGCCTCTGATTCCCCGCCTCTGATTCCCTGCCTCTGATTCCCCGCCTCTGATTCCCTGCCTCAGATTCCCTGCCTCAGATTCCCTGCCTCAGATTCCCTCCCTCTGATTCCCCGCCTTTGATTACCCGCCTCTTATTCCCCGCCTCTGATTCCCCGCCTCTGATTCCCCGCCTCTGAATCCCCGCCTCTGATTCCCCGCCTCAGATACCCCGGCTCTGATTCCCTGCCTGAGATTCCCTGCCTCAGATACCCCGCCTCAGATTCCCCGCCTCAGATTCCCCGCCTCAGATACCCCGCCTCAGAATCCCCGCCTCAGATTCCCCGCCTCAGATTCCCCGTCTCAGATTCCCCGCCTCAGATTCCCCGCCTCAGATTCCACGCCTCAGATTCCCCGCCTCAGATTCCCCGCCTCAGATTCCCCGCCTCAGATTCCCCGCCTCAGATTCCCCGCCTCAGATTCCCTGCCTGAGATTCTCTGCCTCAGATTCCCTGCCTCTGATTGCCTGCCTCTGATTCCCTGCCTCTGATTCCCTGCCTCTGATTCCCTGCCTCTGATTCCCTGCCTCTGATTCCCTGCCTCTTATTCCCCGCCTCTGATTCCCTGCCTCTGATTCCCCGCCTCTGATTCCCTGCCTCAGATTCCCTGCCTCAGATTCCCTGCCTCAGATTCCCTGCCTCTGATTCCCCGCCTTTGATTCCCCGCCTCTTATTCCCCGCCTCTGATTCCCCGCCTCTCTTTCCATGTCTCTGATTCCCCGCCTCAGATTCCCTGCCTCAGATACCCTGCCTCTCTTTGCCTGCCTCTATTTCCGTGCCTCTTTCTCTGCATCTAGTTTCCCACATCTGATTTGCCCCCTCTGATTACCCGCCTCTGATTCCATGCCCCTGATTCCCCGCCTCTGATTCCCCGCCTCTTATTCCCCGCCTCTTATTCCCTGCCTCAGATTCCCTGCCTCAGATTCCTTTCCTCAGATTCCCTGCCTCTGTTTCCCCGCCTCTGATTCCCCACGTCTGATTCCCCACCTCAGATTCCCCGGCTCTGATTCCCTGCCTGAGATTCCATGCCTCAGATTCCCCGCCTCAGATTCCCTGCCTCAGATTCCCTGCCTCAGATTCCCTGTCTCCTATTCCCCGCATCTGATTCCCCGCCTCTGATTCCCCGCCTCTGATTCCTCGCATCTGATTCCCTGCCTCTGATTCCCCGCCTCTGATTCCACTCCTCTGATTCCCCGCCTCTGATTCCCCGCCTCAGATTCCCTGCCTCTGATTACCCGCCTCCCTTTCCGCGCAACTTTCCCGGCCTCCGTTTCCCCACATCTCTTTCCCCGCCTCAGATTCCACGCCTCTGATTCCCCGCCTCTGATTCCCCACCTTTCATTCCCCGCCTCTCTTTCCCTGCCTCTATTTCTGCGCCTCTTCCTCTGCCTCTCTTTCCCCACATCTCTTTTCCTCCCTCTGATTCCCCACCTCTGATTCCCCTCCTCTGATTCCCTGCCTCTGATTACCTGCCTCTGATTCCCCGCCTCTGATTCCCCGCCTCTGATTCCCCTCCACTGATTCCCTGCCTCTGATTCCCTGCCTCTGATTCCCTGCCTCTGATTCCCCGCCTCTGATTCCCTGCCTCTGATTCCCTGCCTCTGATTCCCTGCCTCTGATTCCGAGCCTCTGATTCACCGCCTCTGTTTCTCTGCCTCTTATTTTCCGGCTCAGATTCGCCGGCTCTGATTCCGCGCCTCTGATTCCCTGCCTCTGATTCCCCGCCTCTGATTCCCTGCCTCAGATTCCCTGCCTCACATTCCCTGCCTCAGATTCCCTCCCTCTGATTCCCCGCCTTTGATTCCCCGCCTCTTATTCCCCGCCTCTGATTCCCCGCCTCTGATTCCCCGCCTCTGAATCCCCGCCTCTGATTCCCCGCCTCAGATTCCCCGGCTCTGATTCCCTGCATGAGATTCCCTGCCTCAGATACCCCGCCTCAGATTCCCCGCCTCAGATTCCCCGCCTCAGATACCCCGCCTCAAAATCCCCGCCTCAGATTCCCCGCCTCAGATTCCCCGTCTCAGATTCCCCGCCTCAGATTCCCCGCCTCAGATTCCACGCCTTAGATTCCCCGCCTCAGATTCCCCGCCTCAGATTCCCCGCCTCAGATTCCCCGCCTCAGATTCCCTGCCTCAGATTCCCTGCCTCAGATTCCCTGCCTCAGATTCCCTGCCTCTGATTGCCTGCCTCTGATTCCCTGCCTCTGATTCACTGCCTCTGATTCCCTGCCTCTGATTCCCTGCCTCTGATTCCCTGCCTCTTATTCCCCGCCTCTGATTCCCTGCCTCTGATTCCCCGCCTCTGATTCCCTGCCTCAGATTCCCTGCCTCAGATTCCCTGCCTCAGATTCCCTGCCTCTGATTCCCCGCCTTTGATTCCCCGCCTCTTATTCCCCGCCTCTGATTCCCCGCCTCTCTTTCCGTGTCTCTGATTCCCCGCCTCAGATTCCCTGCCTCAGATACCCTGCCTCTCTTTGCCTGCCTCTATTTCCGTGCCTCTTTCTCTGCATCTAGTTTCCCACATCTGATTTGCCCCCTCTGATTACCCGCCTCTGATTCCATGCCTCTGATTCCCCGCCTCTGATTCCCCGCCTCTTATTCCCCGCCTCTTATTCCCTTCCTCAGATTCCCTGCCTCAGATTCCTTTCCTCAGATTCCCTGCCTCTGCTTCCCCGCCTCTGATTCCCCACGTCTGATTCCCCACCTCAGATTCCCCGGCTCTGATTCCCTGCCTGAGATTCCATGCCTCAGATTCCCCGCCTCAGATTCCCTGCCTCAGATTCCCTGCCTCAGATTCCCTGTCTCCTATTCCCCGCATCTGATTCCCCGCCTCTGATTCCCCGCCTCTGATTCCTCGCATCTGATTCCCTGCCTCTGATTCCCCGCCTCTGATTCCACTCCTCTGATTCCCCGCCTCTGATTCCCCGCCTCAGATTCCCTGCTTCTGATTACCCGCCTCCCTTTCCGCGCAACTTTCCCGGCCTCCGTTTCCCCACATCTCTTTCCCCGCCTCAGATTCCACGCCTCTGATTCCCCGCCTCTGATTCCCCACCTTTCATTCCCCGCCTCTCTTTCCCTGCCTCTATTTCCGCGCCTCTTCCTCTGCCTCTCTTTCCCCACATCTCTTTTCCTCCCTCTGATTCCCCACCTCTGATTCCCCTCCTCTGATTCCCTGCCTCTGATTTCCTGCCTCTGATTCCCCGCCTCTGATTCCCCGCCTCTGATTCCCCTCCTCTGATTCCCTGCCTCTGATTCCCTGCCTCTGATTCCCTGCCTCTGATTCCCTGCCTCTGATTCCCCGCCTCTGATTCCCTGCCTCTGATTCCCTGCCTCTGATTCCCTGCCTCTGATTCCGAGCCTCTGATTCACCGCCTCTGTTTCTCTGCCTCTTATTTCCCGGCTCAGATTCGCCGGCTCTGATTCCGCGCCTCTGATTCCACGCTTCTCTTTCCGTGTCTCTGATAGCCCGCCTCTGATTCCCCGCCTCTGATTCCCCGCCTCAGATTCCCCGCCTCAGATTCCCCGGCTCTGATTCCCTGCATCAGATTCCCTGCCTCAGATTCCCTGCCTCTGATTCCCTGCATCAGATTCCCTGCCTCTGATTCCCCGCCTCTGATTCCCAGCTTCTGATTCCCCGCCTCTGATTCTCCGCCTCTCAGATTCCCTGCCAATGATTCCCTGCCTCTGATTCCCTGCCTCTGATTCCCTGCCTCTGATTCCGCGCCTCTGATTCCACGCCTCTCTTTCCGTGTCTCTGATTCCGCGCCTCTGATTCCCTGCCTCTGATACCCTGCCTCTCTTTGCCTGCCTATATTTCCGTGCCTCTTTCTCTCAATCTCGTTTACCACATCTCATTTCCCCCCTCTGATAACCCGCCTCTGATTCCCCGCCTCTGATTCCCCACCTCAGATTCCCCGGCTCTGATTCCCTGCCTCAGATTGCCCGCCTCTGATTCCTCGCCTCTGATTCCCCGCCTCTGATTCCCCACCTCTGATTCACCACCTCTGATTCCCCGCCTCTGATTCCCCGCCTCTGATTCCCCGCCTCAGATTCCCCGGCTCTGATTCCCTGCCTCAGATTCCCTGCGACAGATTCCCTGCCTCAGATTCCCTGCCTCTGATTCCCCGCCTCTTATTCCCTGCCTCAGATTCCCCGGCTCTGATTCCCTGCCTCAGATTCCCTGCCTAAAATTCCCTGCCTCTGATTCCCCGCATCTGATTCCCCGCCTCTGATTCCCCGCCTCTGATTCCTCGCATCTGATTCCCTGCCTCTGATTCCCCGCCTCTGATTCCACTCCTCTGATTCCCCGCCTCTGATTCCCCGCCTCAGATTCCCTGCCTCTGATTACCCGCCTCCCTTTCCGCGCAACTTTCCCGGCCTCCGTTTCCCCACATCTCTTTCCCCGCCTCAGATTCCACGCCTCTGATTCCCCGCCTCTGATTCCCCACCTTTCATTCACCGCCTCTCTTTCCCTGCCTCTATTTCCCGCCTCTTTCTCTGCCTCTCTTTCCCCACATCTCTTTTCCTCCCTCTGATTCCCTGCCTCTGATTCCCTGCCTCTGATTCCCCGCCTCTGATTCCCCGCCTCTGATTCCCCTCCTCTGATTCCCTGCCTCTGATTCCCTGCCACTGATTCCCTGCCTCTGATTCCCCGCCTCTGATTCCCCGCCTCTGATTCCCTGCCTCTGATTCCCTGCCTCTGATTCCGCGCCTCTGATTCCATGCCTCTCTTTCCGTGTCTCTGATTCCCCGCCTCTGATTCCCTGCCTCTGATACCCTGCCTCTCATTCCCTGCCTCTATTTCCGTGCATCTTTCTCTGCATCTCGTTTCCCACATCTCATTTCCCCCCTCTGATAACCCGCCTCAGATTCCCCGCCTCAGATTCCCCGCCTCAGATTCCCCGCCTCAGATTCCCTGCCTCAGATTCCCTGCCTCAGATTCCCTTCATCTTATTCCCTTCATCTCATTCCCTGCCTCTGATTCCCCGCCTCTGATTCCCCGCCTCTGATTCCCCGCCTCTGATTCCCCGCCTTTGATTCCCCGCCTCTTATTCCCCGCCTCTGATTCCCCGCCTCTGATTCCCCGCCTCTGAATCCCGTCCTCTGATTCCCCGCCTCAGATTCCCCGGCTCTGATTCCCTGCCTGAGATTCCCTGCCTCAGATACTCCGCCTCAGATTCCCCGCCTCAGATTCCCCGCCTCAGATACCCCGCCTCAGAATCCCCGCCTCAGATTCCCCGCCTCAGATTCCCCATCTCAGATTCCCCGCCTCAGATTCCCCGCCTCAGATTCCCCGCCTCAGATTCCCCGCCTCAGATTCCCCGCCTCAGATTCCCCGCCTCAGATTCCCTGCCTCAGATTCCCTGCCTCTGATTGCCTGCCTCTGATTCCCTGCCTCTGATTCCCTGCCTCTGATTCCCTGCCTCTGATTCCCTGCCTCTGATTCCCTGCCTCTTATTCCCCGCCTCTGATTCCCCGCCTCTGATTCCCCGGCTCTGATTCCCTGCCTCAGATTCCCCGGCTCTGATTCCCTGCATCAGATTCCCTGCCTCAGATTCCCTGCCTCTGATTCCCCGCCTCTGATTCCCTGCCTCTGATTCCCCGCCTCTGATTCCCTGCCTCAGATTCCCTGCCTCAGATTCCCTGCCTCAGATTCCCTGCCTCTGATTCCCCGCCTTTGATTCCCCGCCTCTTATTCCCCGCCTCTGATTCCCCGCCTCTCTTTCCGTGTCTCTGATTCCCCGCCTCAGATTCCCTGCCTCAGATACCCTGCCTCTCTTTGCCTGCCTCTATTTCCGTGCCTCTTTCTCTGCATCTAGTTTCCCACATCTGATTTGCCCCCTCTGATTACCCGCCTCTGATTCCATGCCTCTGATTCCCCGCCTCTGATTCCCCGCCTCTTATTCCCCGCCTCTTATTCCCTGCCTCAGATTCCCTGCCTCAGATTCCTTTCCGCAGATTCCCTGCCTCTGTTTCCCCGCCTCTGATTCCCCACGTCTGATTCCCCACCTCAGATTCCCCTGCTCTGATTCCCTGCCTGAGATTCCATGCCTCAGATTCCCCGCCTCAGATTCCCCGCCTCAGATTCCCTGCTTCTGATTACCCGCCTCCCTTTCCGCGCAACTTTCCCGGCCTCCGTTTCCCCACATCTCTTTCCCCGCCTCAGATTCCACGCCTCTGATTCCCCGCCTCTGATTCCCCACCTTTCATTCCCCGCCTCTCTTTCCCTGCCTCTATTTCCGCGCCTCTTCCTCTGCCTCTCTTTCCCCACATCTCTTTTCCTCCCTCTGATTCCCCACCTCTGATTCCCCTCCTCTGATTCCCTGCCTCTGATTTCCTGCCTCTGATTCCCCGCCTCTGATTCCCCGCCTCTGATTCCCCTCCTCTGATTCCCTGCCTCTGATTCCCTGCCTCTGATTCCCTGCCTCTGATTCCCCGCCTCTGATTCCCTGCCTCTGATTCCCTGCCTCTGATTCCCTGCCTCTGATTCCGAGCCTCTGATTCACCGCCTCTGTTTCTCTGCCTCTTATTTCCCGGCTCAGATTCGCCGGCTCTGATTCCGCGCCTCTGATTCCACGCTTCTCTTTCCGTGTCTCTGATAGCCCGCCTCTGATTCCCCGCCTCTGATTCCCCGCCTCTGATTCCCCGCCTCAGATTCCCCGGCTCTGATTCCCTGCATCAGATTCCCTGCCTCAGATTCCCTGCCTCTGATTCCCTGCATCAGATTCCCTGCCTCTGATTCCCCGCCTCTGATTCCCAGCTTCTGATTCCCCGCCTCTGATTCCCCGCCTCTCAGATACCCTGCCAATGATTCCCTGCCTCTGATTCCCTGCCGCTGATTCCCTGCCTCTGATTCCGCGCCTCTGATTCCACGCCTCTCTTTCCGTGTCTCTGATTCCGCGCCTCTGATTCCCTGCCTCTGATACCCTGCCTCTCTTTGCCTGCCTATATTTCCGTGCCTCTTTCTCTCAATCTCGTTTACCACATCTCATTTCCCCCCTCTGATAACCCGCCTCTGATTCCCCGCCTCTGATTCCCCACCTCAGATTCCCCGGCTCTGATTCCCCACCTCTGATTCACCACCTCTGATTCACCACCTCTGATTCCCCGCCTCTGATTCCCCGCCTCTGATTCCCCGCCTCAGATTCCCCGGCTCTGATTCCCTGCCTCAGATTCCCTGGGACAGATTCTCTGCCTCAGATTCCCTGCCTCTGATTCCCCGCTTCTTATTCCCTGCCTCAGATTCCCCGGCTCTGATTCCCTGCCTCAGATTCCCTGCCTAAAATTCCCTGCCTCTGATTCCCCGCATCTGATTCCCCGCCTCTGATTCCCCGCCTCTGATTCCTCGCATCTGATTCCCTGCCTCTGATTCCCCGCCTCTGATTCCACTCCTCTGATTCCCCGCCTCTGATTCCCCGCCTCAGATTCCCTGCCTCTGATTACCCGCCTCCCTTTCCGCGCAACTTTCCCGGCCTCCGTTTCCCCACATCTCTTTCCCCGCCTCAAATTCCACGCCTCTGATTCCCCGCCTCTGATTCCCCACCTTTCATTCACCGCCTCTCTTTCCCTGCCTCTATTTCCCGCCTCTTTCTCTGCCTCTCTTTCCCCACATCTCTTTTCCTCCCTCTGATTCCCCGCCTCTGATTCCCCTCCTCTGATTCCCTGCCTCTGATTCCCTGCCTCTGATTCCCCGCCTCTGATTCCCCGCCTCTGATTCCCCTCCTCTGATTCCCTGCCTCTGATTCCCTGCCTCTGATTCCCTGCCTCTGATTCCCCGCCTCTGATTCCCTGCCTCTGATTCCCTGCCTCTGATTCCCTGCCTCTGATTCCGCGCCTCTGATTCCACGCCTCTCTTTCCGTGTCTCTGATTCCCCGCCTCTGATTCCCTGCCTCTGATACCCTGCCTCTCATTCCCTGCCTCTATTTCCGTGCATCTTTCTCTGCATCTCGTTTCCCACATCTCATTTCCCCCCTCTGATAACGCGCCTCAGATTCCCCGCCTCAGATTCCCCGCCTCAGATTCCCTGCCTCAGATTCCCTGCCTCAGATTCCCTTCATCTTATTCCCTTCATCTCATTCCCTGCCTCTGATTCCCCGCCTCTGATTCCCCGCCTCTGATTCCCCGCCTCTGATTCCCCGCCTCAGATTCCACACCAATGTTTCACCGCCTCTGTTTCTCTGCCTCTTATTTCCCGGCTCAGATTCGCCGGCTCTGATTCCGCGCCTCTGATTCCACGCTTCTCTTTCCGTGTCTCTGATAGCCCGCCTCTGATTCCCCGGCTCTGATTCCCTGCATCAGATTCCCTGCCTCAGATTCCCTGCCTCTGATTCCCCGCCTCTGATTCCCCGCCTCTGATTCCCCACCTCTGATTCCCTGCCTCAGATTCCATTCATCTGATCCCCTTCATTTGATTCCCTGCGTCTGATTCCCCGCCTCAGATTCCCCGCCTCTGATTCCCCGCCTCTGATTCCCCGCATCTGATTCCCCTCCTCTGATTCCCCGCCTGTGATTTCCGCCTCAGATTCCCTGCCTCTGATTCCCTGCCTCTGATTCCCTGCATCTGATTCCCTGCCTCTGAATCCCCGCCTCCGATTCCGCACCCACGTTTCTCCGCCTCTGTTGCTCTGCCTCTTATTTGCTGGCTCAGATTCGCAGGCTCTGATTCCACACCTCTGATTCCACGCCTCTCTTTCCGTGTCTCTGATTCCCCGACTCTAATTCCCTGCCTCTGATACCCTGCCTCTCTTTCGCTGCCTCTATTTCCGTGCCTCTTTCTCTGCATCTCGTTTCCCACATCTCATTTCCCCCTCTGATAACCCGCCTCAGATTCCCCGCATCAGATTCCCCGCCTCAGATTCCCTGCCTCAGTTTCCCTGCCTCAGATTCCCTTCATCTTATTCCCGTCATCTGATTCCCTGCCTCTGATTCCCCACCTCTGATTCCCCGCCTCTAATTCCCTGCCTCTGATTCCCCGCTTCTGATTCCCCACCTCAGATTCCTTGCCTTAGTTTCCCTGCCTCAGATTCCCTGCCTCTGATTCCCCGCCTCTGATTCCCCGCCTCTGATTCGCCGCCTCTGATTCCCCGCCTCTGATTCCCCGCCTCTGATTCGCCGCCTCTGATACCCCGCCTCTGATTCCCCGCCTCTGATGACCCGCCTCTGATTCCCCGCCTCTGATTCCCCGCCTCAGATTCCCCGGCTCTGATTCCCTGCCTCAGATTCCCTGCGACAGATTCCCTGCCTCAGATTCCCTGCCTCTGATTCCCCGCCTCTTATTCCCCGCCTCTTATTCCCTGCCTCAGATTCCCCGGCTCTGATTCCCTGCCTCAGATTCCCTGCCTAAAATT
Source organism: Narcine bancroftii (assembly GCF_036971445.1). Lineage (NCBI taxonomy): Eukaryota > Metazoa > Chordata > Chondrichthyes > Torpediniformes > Narcinidae > Narcine > Narcine bancroftii. Next base: position 257,686,442 of record NC_091473.1, read on the forward strand.
CCCTGCCTCTGATTCCCCGCATCTGATTCCCCGCCTCTGATTCCCTGCCTCTGATTCCTCGCATCTGATTCCCTGCCTCTGATTCCCCGCCTCTGATTCCACTCCTCTGATTCCCCGCCTCTGATTCCCCGCCTCAGATTCCCTGCCTCTGATTACCCGCCTCCGTTTCCGCGCAACTATCCCGGCCTCCGTTTCCCCACATCTCTTTCCCCGCCTCAGATTCCACGCCTCTGATTCCCCGCCTCTGATTCCCCACCTTTCATAGCCCGCCTCTCTTTCCCTGCCTCTATTTCCGCGCCTCTTCCTCTGCCTCTCTTTCCCCACATCTCTTTTCCTCCCTCTGATTCCACGCCTCTGATTCCCCTCCTCTGATTCCCTGCCTCTGATTCCCTTCCTCTGATTCCTCGCCTCTGATTCCCCGCCTCTGATTCCCCTCCTCTGATTCCCTGCCTCTGATTCCCTGCCTCTGATTCCCTGCCTCTGATTCCCCGCCTCTGATTCCCTGCCTCTGATTCCCTGCCTCTGATTCCCTGCCTCTGATTCCGCGTCTCTGATTCCACGCCTCTCTTTCCGTGTCTCTGATTCCCCGCCTCTGATTCCCTGCCTCTGATTCCCTGCCTCTGATTCCCTGCCTCTGATTCCCTTCCTCTGATTCCCTGCCACTGATACCCCGCCTCCGATTCCACACCAATGTTTCACCCCCTCTGTTTCTCTGCCTCTTATTTCCCGGCTCAGATTCGCCGGCTCTGATTCCGCGCCTCTGATTCCATGCTTCTCTTTCCGTGTCTCTGATAGCCCGCCTCTGATTCCCCGCCTCTGATTCCCCGCCTCAGATTCCCCGGCTCTGATTCCCTGCATCAGTTTCCCTGCCTCAGATTCCCTGCCTCTGATTCCCTGCATCAGATTCCCTGCCTCTGATTCCCCGCCTCTGATTCCCCACCTCTGATTCCCTGCATCTGATTCCCCGCCTCAGATTCCCCGCCTCTGATACCCCGCCTCTGATTCCCCACCTCTGATTCCCTGCATCTGATTCCCCGCCTCTGATTCCCCACCTCAGATTCCCCGGCTCTGATTCCCTGCATCAGATTCCCTGCCTCAGATTCCCTGCCTCTGATTCCCTGCATCAGATTCCCTGCCTCAGATTCCCCGCCTCTGATTCCCCGCTTCTGATTCCCCGCCTCTGATTCCCCGCCTCTCAGATTCCCTGCCAATGATTCCCTGCCTCTGATTCCCTGCCTCTGATTCCCTGCCTCTGATTCCGCGCCTCTGATTCCACGCCTCTCTTTCCGTGTCTCTGATTCCACGCCTCTGATTCCCTGCCTCTGATACCCTGCCTCTCTTTGCCTGCCTCTATTTCCGTGCCTCTTTCTCTGCATCTCGTTTACCACATCTCATTTCCCACCTCTGATTACCCGCCTCTGATTCCCCGCCTCTGATTCCCCGCCTCAGATTCCCCGGCTCTGATTCCCTGCCTCAGATTCCCCACCTCTGATTCCCCGCCTCTGATTCCCCGCCTCTGATTCCCCACCTCTGATTCACCAACTCTGATTCCCCGCCTCTGATTCCCCGCCTCTGATTCCCCGCCTCAGATTCCCCGGCTCTGATTCCCTGCCTCAGATTCCCTGCCTCTGATTCCCCGCCTCTTATTCCCCGCCTCTTATTCCCTGCCTCAGATTCCCCGGCTCTGATTCCCTGCCTCAGATTCCCTGCCTCAAATTCCCTGCCTCTGATTCCCCGCATCTGATTCCCCGCCTCTGATTCCCTGCCTCTGATTCCTCGCATCTGATTCCCCGCCTCTGATTCCCCGCCTCTGATTCCACGCCTCTGATTCCCCGCCTCTGATTCCCCGCATCAGATTCCCCATCTCTTATTCCCTGCCTCAGATTCCCTGCCTCAGATTCCCTGCCTCCCATTCCCCGCCTCGGATTCCCCGCCTCTGATTCCCCACCTCTGATTACACGCCTCCCTTTCCGCGCAACCTTCCCGGCCTCCGTTTCCCCACATCTCTTTCCCCGCCTCAGATTCCACGCCTCTGATTCCCCGCCTCTGATTCCCCACCTTTCATTCCCCGCCTCTCTTTCCCTGCCTCTATTTCCGTGCTTCTTTCTCTGCCTCTCTTTCCCCACATCTCTTTTCCTCCCTCTGATTCCCCGCCTCTGATTCCACTCCTCTGATTCCCTGCCTCTGATTCCCTGCCTCTGATTCCCCGCCTCTGATTCTCCGCCTCTGATTCCCCTCCTCTGATTCCCTGCCTCTCATTCCCTGCCTCTGATTCCCTGCCTCTGATTCCCCGCCTCTGATTCCCTGCCTCTGATTCCCTGCCTCTGATTCCCTGCCTCTGATTCCGCGCCTCTGATTCGGTGCCTCTGATACCCTGCCTCTCATTCCCTGCCTCTATTTCCGTGCATCTTTCTCTCCATCTTGTTTCACACATCTCATTTCCCCCCTCTGATAAACCGCCTCTTATTCCATGCCTGTGATTCCCTGCCTCAGATTCCCCGCCTCAGATTCCCCGACTCAGATTCCCCCTCTCAGATTCCCCGCCTCAGATTCCCTGCCTCAGATTCCCTGCCTCAGATTCCCTGCCTCAGATTCCCCGCATCTGATTCCCCGCCTCTGCTTCCCCACCTCTGATTCCCGCCTCAGGTTCCCTGCCTCTGATTCCCTGCCTCTGATTCCCTGCCTCTGATTCCGGGCCTCTGATTCCACGCCTCTCTGTCCGTGTCTCTGATTCCCCGCCTCTGATTCCCTGCCTCTGATACCCTGCCTCTCATTCCCTGCCTCTATTTCCGTGCATCCTTCTCTGCATCTTGTTTCCCACATCTCATTTCCCCCCTCTGATAACCCGCCTCTGATTCCATGCCTGTGATTCCCTGCCTCAGATTCCCCGCTTCAGATTCCCCGACTCAGATTCCCCGCCTCAGATTCCCCGCCTCAGATTCCCTGCCTCATATTCCCTGCCTCAGATTCCCTGCCTCAGATTCCCTGCCTCATATTCCCTTCATCTGATTCCCTTCATTTGATTCCCTGCGTCTGATTCCTCGCCTCTGATTCCCCGCCTCTGATTCCCCGCCTCTGATTCCCCACCTCTGATTCCCTGCCTCAGATTCCCTGGCTCAGATTCCCTGCTTCAGATTCCCTGCCTCAGATTCCCTGCCACTGATTCCCCGCATCTGATTCCCTGCCTCTGATTCCCCGCCTCTGAATCCCCGCCTCTGATTCCTCGCCTCTGATTCCCTGCCTCAGATTCCCCGCTCTGATTCCCTGCCTCAGATTCCCTGCCTCAGATTCCCTGCCTCCGATTCCCCGCCTCTGATTCCCAGCCTCTAAATCCACACCTCTGAATCCCCGCCTCTGATTCCCCGCCTCTGTTTCCCCGCCTCTGATTCCCCGCCTCTGATTCCCCGCCTCTGATTCCCCGCCTCTGATTCCCCACCTCTGATTCCCCGCCACTGATTGCCAGCCTCTGATTCCCCGCCTCTGATTCCCCGCCTCTAATTCCCCACCTCTGTCTCTATGCCTCTCTTTCGCCTCCGCTTTTTCCCCTACACTCTTTCCGCGCCTATCTTTCCCTCCCTCAATTTCAACAACTCTGTTTGATCTGTTCTGTCTAACTCATTTTCAACACACAAGTTCCAACCACTATGTTTCACCCATCACTTTCCCCGCCTCTATTTCTCCGCCTATGTTTACCCGCCTCTGTTTACCCACCTGTTTCACCGCCTCTGATTCCCCGCCTCTGATTCCCCACCTCTGTCTCGACGCCTCTCTTTCGCCTCCACTCTTTCCCCTCCACTCTTTCCGTGCCTGTCTTTCCCTCCCTCAATTTAAACAACACTGTTTGATCTGTTTTGTGTACCTCATTTTAAACACACAAGTTCCAACCACTATGTTTTGCCCGCCTCTTTCCCCGCCTCTATTTATCCACCTATGTTTACCTGCCTCTGTTTACCCGCCTGTTTCCCCGCCTCTGATTGCCCACCTTTCATTCCCCGCCTTTCTTTCCCTGCCTCTATTTCCGCGCCTCTTTCACTGCCTCTCTTTCCCCACATCTCTTTTCCTCCCGCTGATTCCCCGCCTCTGATTCCCCGCCTCTGATTCCCTGCCTCTGATTCCCCGCCTCTGATTCCCTGCCTCAGATTCCCCGCCTCAGATTCCCCGCCTCAGATTCCCTGCCTCTGATTCCCCGCCTCTGATTCCCCGCCTCTTATTCCCCGCCTCTGATTCCCCGCCTCTGATTCCCCGCCTCTGATTCCCTGCCTCAGATTCCCCAGCTCTGATACCCTTCATCAGCTTCCCTGCCTCAGATTCCCTGCCTCTGATTCCCCGCCTCTGATTCCCTGCCTCTGATTTCCCGCCTCTGATTCCCTGCCTCAGATTCCCTGCCTCAGATTCCCTGCCTCAGATTCCCTGCCGCTGATTCCCCGCCTCTGATTCCCCGCCGCTGATTCCCTGCCTCAGATTCCCTGCCTCAGATTCCCCGCCTCTTATTCCCCACCTCTTATTCCCCGCCTCAGATTCCCCGGCTCTGATTCCCTGCCTCAGATTCCCTGCCTCAAATTCCCTGCCTCTGATTCCCCGCATCTGATTCCCCGCCTCTGATTCCCCGCCTCTGATTCCTCGCATCTGATTCCCCGCCTCAGATTCCCCGCCTCAGATTCCACGCCTCTGATTCCCCGCCTCTTATTCCCCGCCTCAGATTCCCCAGCTCTGATTCCCTGCCTCAGATTCCCTGCCTCCGATTCCCCGCCTCTGATTCCCCGCCTCTGATTCCCCGCCTCTGATTCCCCGCTTCTTATTCCCTGCCTCAGATTCCCCGGCTCTGATTCCCTGCCTCAGATTCCCTGCCTCAAATTCCCTGCCTCTGATTCCCCGCATCTGATTCCCCGCCTCTGATTCCCTGCCTCTGATTCCTCGCATCTGATTCCCCGCCTCTGATTCCCCGCCTCTGATTCCACGCCTCTGATTCCCCGCCTCTGATTCCCCGCATCAGATTCCCCATCTCTGATTCCCTGCCTCAGATTCCCTGCCTCAGATTCCCTGCCTCCCATTCCCCGCCTCGGATTTCCCGCCTCTGATTCCCCACCTCTGATTACACGCCTCCCTTTCCGCGCAACTTTCCCGGCCTCCGTTTCCCCACATCTCTTTCCCCGCCTCAGATTCCACGCCTCTGATTCCCCGCCTCTGATTCCCCACCTTTCATTCCCCGCCTCTCTTTCCCTGCCTCTATTTCCGCGCTTCTTTCTCTGCCTCTCTTTCCCCACATCTCTTTTCCTCCCTCTGATTCCCCGCCTCTGATTCCACTCCTCTGATTCCCTGCCTCTGATTCCCTGCCTCTGATTCCCCGCCTCTGATTCTCCGCCTCTGATTCCCCTCCTCTGATTCCCTGCCTCTCATTCCCTGCCTCTGATTCCCTGTCTCTGATTCCCCGCCTCTGATTCCCTGCCTCTGATTCCCTGCCTCTGATTCCCTGCCTCTGATTCCGCGCCTCTGATTCGGTGCCTCTGATACCCTGCCTCTCATTCCCTGCCTCTATTTCCGTGCATCTTTCTCTGCATCTTGTTTCACACATCTCATTTCCCCCCTCTGATAAACCACCTCTGATTCCATGCCTGTGATTCCCTGCCTCAGATTCCCCGCCTCAGATTCCCCCTCTCAGATTCCCTGCCTCAGATTCCCTGCCTCAGATTCCCTGCCTCAGATTCCCTTCCTCAGATTCCCCGCATCTGATTCCCCGCCTCTGCTTCCCCACCTCTGATTCCCGCCTCAGATTCCCTGCCTCTGATTCCCTGCCTCTGATTCCCTGCATCTGATTCCCTGCCTCTGAATCCCCGCCTCCGATTCCGCACCAACGTTTCTCCGCCTCTGTTGCTCTGCCTCTTATTTGCTGGCTCAGATTCGCAGGCTCTGATTCCGCACCTCTGATTCCACGCCTCTCTTTCCGTGTCTCTGCCCTGCCTCAGATTCCCTGCCTCAGATTCCCTGCCTCAGATTCCCCGCATCTGATTCCCCGCCTCTGATTCCCCGCCTCTGATTCCCCGCCTCTGATTCCCGCCTCTGAATCCCAGCCTCTGAATCCCCACCTCTGATACCCCGCCTCTGTTTCCCCGCCTCGGATTCCCCGCCTCTGATTCCCCGCCTCTGATTTCCCACCTTTCATTCCCCGCCTCTCTTTCCCTGCCTCTATTTCCGTGCCTCTTTCTCTGCCTCTCTTTCCCCACATATCTTTTCCTCCCTCTGATTCCCCGCCTCTGATTCCCCTCCTCTGATTCCCTGCCTCTGATTCCCTGCCTCTGATTCCCCGCCTCTGATTCCCCGCCTCTGATTCCCCTCCTCTGATTCCCTGCCTCTGATTCCCTGCCTCTGATTCCCTGCCTCTGATTCCCCGCCTCCGATTCCCTGCCTCTGATTCCCTGCCTCTGATTCCCTGCCTCTGATTCCGGGCCTCTGATTCCACGCCTCTCTTTCCGTGTCTCTGATTCCCCGCCTCTGATTCCCTGCCTCTGATACCCTGCCTCTCATTCCCTGCCTCTATTTCCGTGCATCCTTCTCTGCATCTTGTTTCCCACATCTCATTTCCCCCCTCTGATAACCCACCTCTGATTCCATGCCTGTGATTCCCTGCCTCTGATTCCCCGCTTCAGATTCCCCGACTCAGATTCCCCGCCTCAGATTCCCCGCCTCAGATTCCCTGCCTCAGATTCCCTGCCTCAGATTCCCTGCCTCAGATTCCCTGCCTCATATTCCCTTCATCTGATTCCCTTCATTTGATTCCCTGCGTCTGATTCCCCGCCTCTGATTCCCCGCCTCTGATTCCCCACCTCTGATTCCCCACCTCTGATTCCCTGCCTCTGATTCCCTGCCTCTGATTCCCTGCCTCTGATTCCCGCCTCTGATTCCCTGCCTCTGATTCCCCGCCTCTGAATCCCCGCCTCTGATTCCTCGCCTCTGATTCCCTGCCTCAGATTCCCCGCTCTGATTCCCTGCCTCAGATTCCCTGCCTCAGATTCCCTGCCTCCGATTCCCCGCCTCTGATTCCCAGCCTCTAAATCCACACCTCTGAATCCCCGCCTCTGATTCCCCGCCTCTGTTTCCCCGCCTCTGATTCCCCGCCTCTGATTCCCCGCCTCTGATTCCACACCTCTGATTCCCCGCCTCTGATTCCAGGCCTCTTATTCCCCGCCTCTGATTCCCCACCTCTGATTGCCTGCCACTGATTGCCCGCCTCTGATTCCCCGCCTCTGATTCCCCGCCTCTAATTCCCCACCTCTGTCTCTATGCCTCTCTTTCGCCTCCGCTTTTTCCCCTACACTCTTTCCGCGCCTATCTTTCCCTCCCTCAATTTCAACAACTCTGTTTGATCTGTTCTGTCTACCTCATTTTCAACACACAAGTTCCAACCACTATGTTTCACCCATCACTTTCCCCGCCTCTATTTCTCCGCCTATGTTTACCTGCCTCTGTTTACCCGCCTGTTTCCCCGCCTCTGATTGCCCACCTTTCATTCCCCGCCTTTCTTTCCCTGCCTCTATTTCCGCGCCTCTTTCACTGCCTCTCTTTCCCCACATCTCTTTTCCTCCCGCTGATTCCCCGCCTCTGATTCCCCGCCTCTGATTCCCTGCCTCTGATTCCCCGCCTCTGATTCCCTGCCTCAGATTCCCTTCCTCAGATTCCCTGCCTCAGATTCCCTGCCTCTGATTCCCCGCCTCTGATTCCCCGCCTCTTATTCCCCGCCTCTGATTCCCCGCCTCTGATTCCCCGCCTCTGATTCCCTGCCTCAGATTCCCCGGCTCTGATACCCTTCATCAGCTTCCCTGCCTCAGATTCCCTGCCTCTGATTCCCTGCCTCTGATTCCCTGCCTCTGATTCCCCGCCTCTGATTCCCTGCCTCAGATTCCCTGCCTCAGATTCCCTGCCTCAGATTCCCTGCCTCTGATTCCCCGCCTCTGATTCCCCGCCGCTGATTCCCTGCCTCAGATTCCCTGCCTCTGATTCCCCGCCTCTTATTCCCCACCTCTTATTCCCCGCCTCAGATTCCCCGGCTCTGATTCCCTGCCTCAGATTCCCTGCCTCAAATTCCCTGCCTCTGATTCCCCGCATCTGATTCCCCGCCTCTGATTCCCCGCCTCTGATTCCTCGCATCTGATTCCCCGCCTCAGATTCCCCGCCTCAGATTCCACGCCTCTGATTCCCCGCCTCTGATTCCCCGCCTCAGATTCCCCAGCTCTGATTCCCTGCCTCAGATTCCCTGCCTCAGATTTCCTGCCTCCGATTCCCCGCCTCTGATTCCCCGCCTCTGATTCCCCGCCTCTGATTCCCCGCCTCTGAATCCCAGCTTCTGAATCCCCGCCTCTGATTCCCCGCCTCTTATTCCCTGCCTCAGATTCCCCGGCTCTGATTCCCTGCCTCAGATTCCCTGCCTCAAAATCCCTGCCTCTGATTCCCCGCATCTGATTCCCCGCCTCTGATTCCCTGCCTCTGATTCCTCGCATCTGATTCCCCGCCTCTGATTCCCCGCATCAGATTCCCCATCTCTGATTCCCTGCCTCAGATTCCCTGCCTCCCATTCCCCGCCTCGGATTCCCCGCCTCTGATTCCCCACCTCTGATTACACGCCTCCCTTTCCGCGCAACTTTCCCGGCCTCCGTTTCCCCACATCTCTTTCCCCGCCTCAGATTCCACGCCTCTGATTCCCCGCCTCTGATTCCCCACCTTTCATTCCCCGCCTCTCTTTCCCTGCCTCTATATCCGCGCTTCTTTCTCTGCCTCTCTTTCCCCACATCACTTTTCCTCCCTCTGATTCCCCGCCTCTGATTCCACTCCTCTGATTCCCTGCCTCTGATTCCCTGCCTCTGATTCCCCGCCTCTGATTCTCCGCCTCTGATTCCCCTCCTCTGATTCCCTGCCTCTCATTCCCTGCCTCTGATTCCCTGCCTCTGATTCCCCGCCTCTGATTCCCTGCCTCTGATTCCCTGCCTCTGATTCCCTGCCTCTGATTCCGCGCCTCTGATTCCACGCCTCTCTTTCCGTGTCTCTGATTCCCCGCCTCTGATTCGGTGCCTCTGATACCCTGCCTCTCATTCCCTGCCTCTATTTCCGTGCATCTTTCTCTGCATCTTGTTTCACACATCTCATTTCCCCCCTCTGATAAACCGCCTCTGATTCCATGCCTGTGATTCCCTGCCTCAGATTCCCCGCCTCAGATTCCCCCTCTCAGATTCCCCGCCTCAGATTCCCTGCCTCAGATTCCCTGCCTCAGATTCCCTGCCTCAGATTCCCCGCATCTGATTCCCCGCCTCTGCTTCCCCACCTCTGATTCCCGCCTCAGATTCCCTGCCTCTGATTCCCTGCCTCTGATTCCTTGCATCTGATTCCCTGCCTCTGAATCCCCGCCTCCGATTCCGCACCCACGTTTCTCTGCCTCTGTTGCTCTGCCTCTTATTTGCTGGCTCAGATTCACAGGCTCTGATTCCGCACCTCTGATTCCACGCCTCTCTTTCCGTGTCTCTGCCCTGCCTCAGATTCCCTGCCTCAGATTCCCTGCCTCAGATTCCCCGCATCTGATTCCCCGCCTCTGATTCCCCACCTCTGATTCCCTGCCTCCGATTCCCCGCCTCTGATTCCCCGCCTCTGATTCCCCGCCTCTGATTCCCGCCTCTGAATCCCAGCCTCTGAATCCCCGCCTCTGATTCCCCGCCTCTGTTTCCCCGCCTCGGATTCCCCGCCTCTGATTCCCCGCCTCTGATTTCCCACCTTTCATTCCCCGCCTCTCTTTCCCTGCCTCTATTTCCGCGCCTCTTTCTCTGCCTCTCTTTCCCCACATCTCTTTTCCTCCCTCTGATTCCCCGCCTCTGATTCCCCTCCTCTGATTCCCTGCCTCTGATTCCCTGCCTCTGATTCCCCGCCTCTGATTCCCCGCCTCTGATTCCCCTCCTCTGATTCCCTGCCTCTGATTCCCTGCCTCTGATTCCCTGCCTCTGATTCCCCGCCTCCGATTCCCTGCCTCTGATTCCCTGCCTCTGATTCCCTGCCTCTGATTCCGGGCCTCTGATTCCATGCATCTCTTTCCGTGTCTCTGATTCCCCGCCTCTGATTCCCTGCCTCTGATACCCTGCCTCTCATTCCCTGCCTCTATTTCCGTGCATCCTTCTCTGCATCTTGTTTCCCACATCTCATTTCCCCCCTCTGATAACCCGCCTCTGATTCCATGCCTGTGATTCCCTGCCTCAGATTCCCCGCTTCAGATTCCCCGACTCAGATTCCCCGCCTCAGATTCCCCGCCTCAGATTCCCTGCCTCAGATTCCCTGCCTCAGATTCCCTGCCTCAGATTCCCTGCCTCATATTCCCTTCATCTGATTCCCTTCATTTGATTCCCTGCGTCTGATTCCCCGCCTCTGATTCCCCGCCTCTGATTCCCTGCCTCTGATTCCCCACCTCTGATTCCCTGCCTCAGATTCCCTGGCTCAGATTCCCTGCTTCAGATTCCCTGCCTCAGATTCCCTGCCACTGATTCCCCGCATCTGATTCCCCGCCTCTGATTCCCCGCTTCTGATTCCCGCCTCTGATTCCCTGCCTCTGATTCCCCGCCTCTGAATCCCCGCCTCTGATTCCTCGCCTCTGATTCCCTGCCTCAGATTCCCCGCTCTGATTCCCTGCCTCAGATTCCCTGCCTCAGATTCCCTGCCTCCGATTCCCCGCCTCTGATTCCCCGCCTATGATTCCCCGCCTCTGATTCCCAGCCTCTAAATCCACACCTCTGAATCCCCGCCTCTGATTCCCCGCCTCTGTTTCCCCGCCTCTGATTCCCCGCCTCTGATTCCACGCCTCTGATTCCCCGCCTCTGATTCCCCACCTCTGATTGCCTGCCACTGATTGCCCGCCTCTGATTCCCCGCCTCTGATTCCCCGCCTCTAATTCCCCACCTCTGTCTCTATGCCTCTCTTTCGCCTCCGCTTTTTCCCCTACACTCTTTCCGCGCCTATCTTTCCCTCCCTCAATTTCAACAACTCTGTTTGATCTGTTCTGTCTACCTCATTTTCAACACACAAGTTCCAACCACTATGTTTCACCCATCACTTTCCCCGCCTCTATTTCTCCGCCTATGTTTACCCGCCTCTGTTTACCCACCTGTTTCACCGCCTCTGATTCCCCGCCTCTGATTCCCCACCTCTGTCTCGACGCCTCTCCTTCGCCTCCACTCTTTCCCCTCCACTCTTTCCGTGCCTGTCTTTCCCTCCCTCAATTTAAACAACACTGTTTGATCTGTTTTGTGTACCTCATTTTAAACACACAAGTTCCAACCACTATGTTTTGCCCGCCTCTTTCCCCGCCTCTATTTATCCACCTATGTTTACCTGCCTCTGTTTACCCGCCTGTTTCCCCGCCTCTGATTCCCCACCTTTCATTCCCCGCCTTTCTTTCCCTGCCTCTATTTCCGCGCCTCTTTCACTGCCTCTCTTTCCCCACATCTCTTTTCCTGCCGCTGATTCCCCGCCTCTGATTCCCCGCCTCTGATTCCCTGCCTCTGATTCCCCGCCTCTGATTCCCTGCCTCAGATTCCCTGCCTCAGATTCCCTGCCTCAGATTCCCTGCCTCTGATTCCCCGCCTCTGATTCCCCGCCTCTTATTCCACGCCTCTGATTCCCCGCCTCTGATTCCCCGCCTCTGATTCCCTGCCTCAGATTCCCCGGCTCTGATACCCTTCATCAGCTTCCCTGCCTCAGATTCCCTGCCTCTGATTCCCTGCCTCAGATTCCCTGCCTCTGATTCCCCGCCTCTGATTCCCTGCCTCTGATTCCCCGCCTCTGATTCCCTGCCTCAGATTCCCTGCCTCAGATTCCCTGCCTCAGATTCCCTGCCTCTGATTCCCCGCGTCTGATTCCCCGCCGCTGATTCCCTGCCTCAGATTCCCTGCCTCTGATTCCCCGCCTCTTATTCCCCACCTCTTATTCCCCGCCTCAGATTCCCCGGCTCTGATTCCCTGCCTCAGATTCCCTGCCTCAAATTCCCTGCCTCTGATTCCCCGCATCTCATTCCCCGCCTCTGATTCCCCGCCTCTGATTCCTCGCATCTGATTCCCCGCCTCAGATTCCCCGCCTCAGATTCCACACCTCTGATTCCCCGCCTCTGATTCCCCGCCTCAGATTCCCCAGCTCTGATTCCCTGCCTCAGATTCCCTGCCTCAGATTCCCTGCCTCCGATTCACCGCCTCTGATTCCCCGCCTCTGAATCCCAGCTTCTGAATCCCCGCCTCTGATTCCCCGCCTCTGTTTCCCCGCCTCGGATTCCCCGCCTCTGATTCCCCGCCTCTGATTCCCTGCCTCTGATTACCCGCCTCCGTTTCCGCGCAACTTTCCCGGCCTCCTTTTCCCCACATATCTTTCCCCACCTCAGACTCCACGCCTCTGATTCCCCGCCTCTGATTCCCCACCTTTCATTCCCCACCTCTCTTTCCCTGCCTCTATTTCCGCGCCTCTTTCTCTGCCTCTCTTTCCCCACATCTCATTTCCCCCCTCTGATAACCCGCCTCTCATTCCATGCCTGTGATTCCCTGCCTCAGATTCCCCGCCTCAGATTCCCCGACTCAGATTCCCCGCCTCAGATTCCCCGCCTCAGATTCCCCGCCTCAGATTCCCTGCCTCAGATTCCCTGCCTCAGATTCCCTGCCTCAGATTCCCTTCATCTGATTCCCTTCATTTGATTCCCTGCATCTGATTCCCCGCCTCTGATTCCCCGCCTCTGATTCCCCGCCTCTGATTCCCCACCTTTCATTCCCCGCCTCTCTTTCCCTGCCTCTATTTCCGCGCCTCTTTCTCTGCCTCTCTTTCCCCATATCTCTTTTCCTCCCTCTGATTCCCCGCCTCTGATTCCCCTCCTCTGATTCCCTGCCTCTGATTCCCTGCCTCTGATTCCCCGCCTCTGATTCCCCTCCTCTGATTCCCTGCCTCTGATTCCCTGCCTCTGATTCCCTGCCTCTGATTCCCTGCCTCTGATTCCCCGCCTCAGATTCCCTTCCTCAGATTCCCTTCATCTGATTCCCTTCATTTGATTCCCTGCATCTGATTCCCCGCCTCTGATTCCCTGCCTCTGATTCCCCGCCTCTGATTCCCCACCTTTCATTCCCCGCCTCTCTTTCCCTGCCTCTATTTCCGCGCCTCTTTCTCTGCCTCTCTTTCCCCATATCTCTTTTCCTCCCTCTGATTCCCCGCCTCTGATTCCCCTCCTCTGATTCCCTGCCTCTGATTCCCTGCCTCTGATTCCCTGCCTCTGATTCCCTGCCTCTGATTCCCCGCCTCTGATTCCCTGCCTCTGATTCCCTGCCTCTGATTCCCTGCCTCTGATTCCGGGCCTCTGATTCCACGCCTCTCTTTCCGTGTCTCTGATTCCCCGCCTCTGATTCCCTGCCTCTGATACCCTGCCTCAGATTCCCTTCATCTGATTCCCTTCATTTGATTCCCTGCATCTGATTCCCCGCCTCTGATTCCCTGCCTCTGATTCCCCGCCTCTGATTCCCCACCTTTCATTCCCCGCCTCTCTTTCCCTGCCTCTATTTCCGCGCCTCTTTCTCTGCCTCTCTTTCCCCATATCTCTTTTCCTCCCTCTGATTCCCCGCCTCTGATTCCCCTCCTCTGATTCCCTGCCTCTGATTCCCTGCCTCTGATTCCCCGCCTCTGATTCGCCGCCTCTGATTCCCCTCCTCTGATTCCCTGCCTCTGATTCCCTGCCTCTGATTCCCTGCCTCTGATTCCCCGCCTCTGATTCCCTGCCTCTGATTCCCTGCCTCTGATTCCCTGCCTCTGATTCCGGGCCTCTGATTCCACGCCTCTCTTTCCGTGTCTCTGATTCCCCGCCTCTGATTCCCTGCCTCTGATACCCTGCCTCTCATTCTCTGCCTCTATTTCCGTGCATCTTTCTCTGCATCTTGTTTCCCACATCTCATTTCCCCCCTCTGATAACCCGCCTCTGAATCCATGCCTGTGATTCCCTGCCTCAGATTCCCCGCTTCAGATTCCCCGACTCAGTTTCCCCGCTTCAGATTCCCCACCTCAGATTCCCTGCCTCAGATTCCCTGCCTCAGATTCCCTGCCTCAGATTCCCTTCATCTGATTCCTTTCATTTGATTCCCTGCGTCTGATTCCCCGCCTCTGATTCCCCGCCTCTGATTCCCCGCATCTGATTCCCCGCCTCTGATTCCCCGCCTCTGATTACTCGCATCTGATTCCCTGCCTCTGATTCCCTGCCTCTGATTCCACTCCTCTGATTCCCCGCCTCTGATTCCCCGCCTCAGATTCCCTGCCTCTGATTACCGCCTCCGTTTCCGCGCAACTATCCCGGCCTCCGTTTCCCCACATCTCTTTCCCCGCCTCAGATTCCACGCCTCTGATTCCCCGCCTGATTCCCCACCTTTCATAGCCCGCCTCTCTTTCCCTGCCTCTATTTCCGCGCCTCTTCCTCTGCCTCTCTTTCCCCACATCTCTTTTCCTCCCTCTGATTCCACGCCTCTGATACCTCTCCTCTGATTCCCTGCCTCTGATTCCCTTCCTCTGATTCCCCGCCTCTGATTCCCCGCCTCTGATTCCCCTCCTCTGATTCCCCGCCTCTGATTCCCTGCCTCTGATTCCCTGCCTCTGATTCCCCGCCTCTGATTCCCTGCCTCTGATTCCCTGCCTCTGATTCCCTGACTCTGATTCCGCGCCTCTGATTCCCCGCCTCTGATTCCCCGCCTCTGATTCCCTGCCTCTGATTCCCTGCCTCTGATTCCCTGCCTCTGATTCCCTGCCTCTGATTCCCTGCCACTGATACCCCGCCTCCGATTCCACACCAATGTTTCACCGCCTCTGTTTCTCTGCCTCTTATTTCCCGGCTCAGATTCGCCGGCTCTGATTCCGCGCCTCTGATTCCACGCTTCTCTTTCCGTGTCTCTGATAGCCCGCCTCTGATTCCCCGCCTCTGATTCCCCGCCTCAGATTCCCCGGCTCTGATTCCCTGCATCAGTTTCCCTGCCTCAGATTCCCTGCCTCTGATTCCCTGCATCAGATTCCCTGCCTCTGATTCCCCGCCTCTGATTCCCCACCTCTGATTCCCTGCATCTGATTCCCCGCCTCAGATTCCCCGCCTCTGATACACCGCCTCTGATTCCCCACCTCTGATTCCCTGCATCTGATTCCCCGCCTCTGATTCCCCGACTCAGATTCCCCGGCTCTGATTCCCTGCATCAGATTCCCTGCCTCAGATTCCCTGCCTCTGATTTCCTGCATCAGATTCCCTGCCTCTGATTCCCCGCCTCTGATTCCCCGCTTCTGATTCCCCGCCTCTGATTCCCCGCCTCTCAGATTCCCTGCCAATGATTCCCTGCCTCTGATTCCCTGCCTCTGATTCCCTGCCTCTGATTCCGCGCCTCTGATTCCACGCCTCTCTTTCCGTGTCTCTGATTCCGCGCCTCTGATTCCCTGCCTCTGATACCCTGCCTCTATTTGCCTGCCTCTATTTCCGTGCCTCTTTCTCTGCATCTCGTTTACCACATCTCATTTCCCACCTCTGATAACCCGCCTCTGATTCCCCGCCTCTGATGCCCCGCCTCTGATTCCCCGCCTCTGATTCCCCACCTCTGATTCACCACCTCTGATTCCCCGCCTCTGATTCCCCGCCTCTGATTCCCCGCCTCAGATTCCCCGGCTCTGATTCCCTGCCTCAGATTCCCTGCGACAGATTCCCTGCCTCAGATTCCCCGGCTCTGATTCCATGCCTCAGATTCCCTGCCTCAAATTCCCTGCCTCTGATTCCCCGCATCTGATTCCCCGCCTCTGATTCCCTGCCTCTGATTCCTCGCATCTGATTCCCCGCCTCTGATTCCCCGCCTCTGATTCCACGCCTCTGATTCCCCGCCTCTGATTCCCCGCATCAGATTCCCCATCTCTGATTCCCTGCCTCAGATTCCCTGCCTCAGATTCCCTGCCTCCCATTCCCCGCCTCGGATTCCCCGCCTCTGATTCCCCGCCTCTGATTACACGCCCACCTTTCTGCGCAACTTTCCCGGCCTCTGTTTCCCCACATCTCTTTCCCCGCCTCAGATTCCACGCCTCTGATACCCCGCCTCTGATTCCCCACCTTTCATTCCACGCCTCTCTTTCCCTGCCTCTATTTCCGCGCCTCTTTCTCTGCCTCTCTTTCCCCACATCTCTTTTCCTCCCTCTGATTCCCCGCCTCTGATTCCACTCCTCTGATTCCCTGCCTCTGATTCCCTGCCTCTGATTCCCCGCCTCTGATTCTCCGCCTCTGATTCCCCTCCTCTGATTCCCTGCCTCTCATTCCCTGCCTCTGATTCCCTGCCTCTGATTCCCCGCCTCTGATTCCCTGCCTCTGATTCCCTGCCTCTGATTCCCTGCCTCTGATTCCGCGCCTCTGATTCCACGCCTCTCTTTCCGTGTCTCTGATTCCCCGCCTCTGATTCGGTGCCTCTGATACCCTGCCTCTCATTCCCTGCCTCTATTTCCGTGCATCTTTCTCTGCATCTTGTTTCACACATCTCATTTCCCCCCTCTGATAAACCGCCTCTGATTCCATGCCTGTGATTCCCTGCCTCAGATTCCCCGCCTCAGATTCCCCGACTCAGATTCCCCCTCTCAGATTCCCCGCCTCAGATTCCCTGCCTCAGATTCCCTGCCTCAGATTCCCTGCCTCAGATTCCCCGCATCTGATTCCCCGCCTCTGATTCCCCACCTCTGATTCCCGCCTCAGATTCCCTGCCTCTGAATCCCCGCCTCCGATTCCGCACCCACGTTTCTCCGCCTCTGTTGCTCTGCCTCTTATTTGCTGGCTCAGATTCGCAGGCTCTGATTCCGCACCTCTGATTCCACGCCTCCCTTTCCGTGTCTCTGCCCTGCCTCAGATTCCCTGCCTCAGATTCCCTGCCTCAGATTCCCTGCCTCAGATTCCCCGCATCTGATTCCCCGCCTCTGATTTCCCACCTTTCATTCCCCGCCTCTCTTTCCCTGCCTGTATTTCCGCGCCTCTTTCTCTGCCTCTCTTTCCCCACATCTCTTTTCCTCCCTCTGATTCCCCGCCTCTGATTCCCCTCCTCTGATTCCCTGCCTCTGATTCCCTGCCTCTGATTCCCCGCCTCTGATTCCCCGCCTCTGATTCCCCTCCTCTGATTCCCTGCCTCTGATTCCCTGCCTCTGATTCCATGCCTCTGATTCCCCGCCTCCGATTCCCTGCCTCTGATTCCCTGCCTCTGATTCCCTGCCTCTGATTCCGGGCCTCTGATTCCACGCCTCTCTTTCCGTGTCTCTGATTCCCCGCCTCTGATTCCCTGCCTCTGATACCCTGCCTCTCATTCCCTGCCTCTATTTCCGTGCATCCTTCTCTGCATCTTGTTTCCCACATCTCATTTCCCCCCTCTGATAACCCGCCTCTGATTCCATGCCTGTGATTCCCTGCCTCAGATTCCCCGCTTCAGATTCGCCGACTCAGATTCCCCGCCTCAGATTCCCCGCCTCAGATTCCCTGCCTCAGATTCCCTGCCTCAAATTCCCTGCCTCAGATTCCCTGCCTCATATTCCCTTCATCTGATTCCCTTCATTTGATTCCCTGCGTCTGATTCCCCGCCTCTGATTCCCCGCCTCTGATTCCCCGCCTCTGATTCCCCACCTCTGATTCCCTGCCTCAGATTCCCTGGCTCAGATTGCCTGCTTCAGATTCCCTGCCTCAGATTCCCTGCCACAGATTCCCCGCATCTGATTCCCCGCCTCTGATTCCCCGCTTCTGATTCCCGCCTCTGATTCCCTGCCTCTGATTCCCCGCCTCTGAATCCCCGCCTCTGATTCCTCGCCTCTGATTCCCTGCCTCAGATTCCCCGCTCTGATTCCCTGCCTCAGATTCCCTGCCTCAGATTCCCTGCCTCCGATTCCCCGCCTCTGATTCCCCGCCTATGATTCCCCGCCTCTGATTCCCAGCCTCTAAATCCACACCTCTGAATCCCCGCCTCTGATTCCCCGCCTCTGTTTCCCCGCCTCTGATTCCCCGCCTCTGATTCCCCGCCTCTGATTCCACGCCTCTGATTCCCCGCCTCTGATTCCAGGCCTCTTATTCCCCGCCTCTGATTCCCCACCTCTGATTGCCTGTCACTGATTGCCCGCCTCTGATTCCCCGCCTCTGATTCCCCGCCTCTAATTCTCCACCTCTGTCTCTATGCCTCTCTTTCGCCTCCGCTTTTTCCCCTACACTCTTTCCGCGCCTCTCTTTCCCTCCCTCAATTTCAACAACTCTGTTTGATCTGTTCTGTCTACTTCATTTTCAACACACAAGTTCCAACCACTATGTTTCACCCATCACTTTCCCCGCCTCTATTTCTCCGCCTATGTTTACCCGCCTCTGTTTACCCACCTGTTTCACCGCCTCTGATTCCCCGCCTCTGATTCCCCACCTCTGTCTCGACGCCTCTCTTTCGCCTCCACTCTTTCCCCTCCACTCTTTCCGTGCCTGTCTTTCCCTCCCTCAATTTAAACAACACTGTTTGATCTGTTTTGTATACCTCATTTTAAACACACAAGTTCCAACCACTATGTTTTGCCCGCCTCTTTCCCCGCCTCTATTTATCCACCTATGTTTACCTGCCTCTGTTTACCCGCCTGTTTCCCCGGCTCTGATTCCCCACCTTTCATTCCACGCCTCTCTTTCCCTGCCTCTATTTCCGCGCCTCTTTCACTGCCTCTCTTTCCCCACATCTCTTTTCCTCCCGCTGATTCCCCGCCTCTGATTCCCCGCCTCTGATTCCCTGTCTCTGATTCACCGCCTCTGATTCCCTGCCTCAGATTCCCTGCCTCAGATTCCCTGCCTCAGATTCCCTGCCTCTGATTCCCTGCCTCAGATTCCCCGGCTCTGATTCCCTGCATCAGCTTCACTGCCTCAGATTCCCTGCCTCTGATTCCCCGCCTCTGATTCCCTGCCTCTGATTCCCCGCCTCTGATTCCCTGCCTCAGATTCCCTGCCTCAGATTCCCTGCCTCAGATTCCCTGCCTCTGATTCCCCACCTCTGATTCCCCACCTCTGATTCCCTGCCTCTGTTTCCCCGCCTCTGATTCCCCGCCTCTGATTCCCCTCCTCAGATTCCCCACCTCAGATTCCCCGGCTCTGATTCCCTGCCTCAGATTCCCTGCCTCAAATTCCCTGCCTCTGATTCCCCGCATCTGATTCCCCGCCTCTGATTCCCTGACTCTGATTCCGCGCCTCTGATTCCACGCCTCTCTTTCCGTGTCTCTGATTCCCCGCCTCTGATTCCCTGCCTCTGATTCCCTGCCTCTGATTCCCTGCCTCTGATTCCCTGCCTCTGATTCACTGCCACTGATACCCCGCCTCCGATTCCACACCAATGTTTCACCGCCTCTGTTTCTCTGCCTCTTATTTCCCGGCTCAGATTCGCCGGCTCTGATTCCGCGCCTCTGATTCCACGCTTCTCTTTCCGTGTCTCTGATAGCCCGCCTCTGATTCCCCGCCTCTGATTCCCCGCCTCAGATTCCCCGGCTCTGATTCCCTGCATCAGTTTCCCTGCCTCAGATTCCCTGCCTCTGATTCCCTGCATCAGATTCCCTGCCTCTGATTCCCCGCCTCTGATTCCCCACCTCTGATTCCCTGCATCTGATTCCCCGCCTCAGATTCCCCGCCTCTGATACACCGCCTCTGATTCCCCACCTCTGATTCCCTGCATCTGATTCCCCGCCTCTGATTCCCCGACTCAGATTCCCCAGCTCTGATTCCCTGCATCAGATTCCCTGCCTCAGATTCCCTGCCTCTGATTTCCTGCATCAGATTCCCTGCCTCTGATTCCCCGCCTCTGATTCCCCGCTTCTGATTCCCCGCCTCTGATTCCCCGCCTCTCAGATTCCCTGCCAATGATTCCCTGCCTCTGATTCCCTGCCTCTGATTCCCTGCCTCTGATTCCGCGCCTCTGATTCCACGCCTCTCTTTCCGTGTCTCTGATTCCGCGCCTCTGATTCCCTGCCTCTGATACCCTGCCTCTATTTGCCTGCCTCTATTTCCGTGCCTCTTTCTCTGCATCTCGTTTACCACATCTCATTTCCCACCTCTGATAACCCGCCTCTGATTCCCCGCCTCTGATTCCCCGCCTCTGATTCCCCGCCTCTGATTCCCCACCTCTGATTCACCACCTCTGATTCCCCGCCTCTGATTCCCCGCCTCTGATTCCCCGCCTCAGATTCCCCGGCTCTGATTCCCTGCCTCAGATTCCCTGCGACAGATTCCCTGCCTCAGATTCCCTGCCTCTGATTCCCCGCCTCTTATTCCCCGCCTCTTATTCCCTGCCTCAGATTCACCGGCTCTGATTCCATGCCTCAGATTCCCTGCCTCAAATTCCCTGCCTCTGATTCCCCGCATCTGATTCCCCGCCTCTGATTCCCTGCCTCTGATTCCTCGCATCTGATTCCCCGCCTCTGATTCCCCGCCTCTGATTCCACGCCTCTGATTCCCCGCCTCTGATTCCCCGCATCAGATTCCCCATCTCTGATTCCCTGCCTCAGATTCCCTGCCTCAGATTCCCTGCCTCCCATTCCCCGCCTCGGATTCCCCGCCTCTGATTCCCCGCCTCTGATTACACGCCTCCCTTTCCGCGCAACTTTCCCGGCCTCTGTTTCCCCACATCTCTTTCCCCGCCTCAGATTCCACGCCTCTGATACCCCGCCTCTGATTCCCCACCTTTCATTCCACGCCTCTCTTTCCCTGCCTCTATTTCCGCGCCTCTTTCTCTGCCTCTCTTTCCCCACATCTCTTTTCCTCCCTCTGATTCCCCGCCTCTGATTCCACTCCTCTGATTCCCTGCCTCTGATTCCCTGCCTCTGATTCCCCGCCTCTGATTCTCCGCCTCTGATTCCCCTCCTCTGATTCCCTGCCTCTCATTCCCTGCCTCTGATTCCCTGCCTCTGATTCCCCGCCTCTGATTCCCTGCCTCTGATTCCCTGCCTCTGATTCCCTGCCTCTGATTCCGCGCCTCTGATTCCACGCCTCTCTTTCCGTGTCTCTGATTCCCCGCCTCTGATTCGGTGCCTCTGATACCCTGCCTCTCATTCCCTGCCTCTATTTCCGTGCATCTTTCTCTGCATCTTGTTTCACACATCTCATTTCCCCCCTCTGATAAACCGCCTCTGATTCCATGCCTGTGATTCCCTGCCTCAGATTCCCCGCCTCAGATTCCCCGACTCAGATTCCCCCTCTCAGATTCCCCGCCTCAGATTCCCTGCCTCAGATTCCCTGCCTCAGATTCCCTGCCTCAGATTCCCCGCATCTGATTCCCCGCCTCTGATTCCCCACCTCTGATTCCCGCCTCAGATTCCCTGCCTCTGATTCCCTGCCTCTGATTCCCTGCATCTGATTCCCTGCCTCTGAATCCCCGCCTCCGATTCCGCACCCACGTTTCTCCGCCTCTGTTGCTCTGCCTCTTTTTTGCTGGCTCAGATTCGCAGGCTCTGATTCCGCACCTCTGATTCCACGCCTCTCTTTCCGTGTCTCTGCCCTGCCTCAGATTCCCTGCCTCAGATTCCCTGCCTCAGATTCCCCGCATCTGATTCCCCGCCTCTGATTCCCCACCTCTGATTCCCTGCCTCCGATTCCCCGCCTCTGATTCCCCGCCTCTGATTCCCCGCCTCTGATTCCCGCCTCTGAATCCCAGCCTCTGAATCCCCGCCTCTGATTCCCCGCCTCTGTTTCCCCGCCTCGGATTCCCCGCCTCTGATTACCCGCCTCCTTGTCCGCGCAACTTTCCCGGCCTCCGTTTCCCCACACCTCTTTCCCCGCCTCAGATTCCACGCCTCTGATTCCCCGCCTCTGATTTCCCACCTTTCATTCCCCGCCTCTCTTTCCCTGCCTGTATTTCCGCGCCTCTTTCTCTGCCTCTCTTTCCCCACATCTCTTTTCCTCCCTCTGATTCCCCGCCTCTGATTCCCCTCCTCTGATTCCCTGCCTCTGATTCCCTGCCTCTGATTCCCCGCCTCTGATTCCCCGCCTCTGATTCCCCTCCTCTGATTCCCTGCCTCTGATTCCCTGCCTCTGATTCCATGCCTCTGATTCCCCGCCTCCGATTCCCTGCCTCTGATTCCCTGCCTCTGATTCCCTGCCTCTGATTCCGGGCCTCTGATTCCACGCCTCTCTTTCCGTGTCTCTGATTCCCCGCCTCTGATTCCCTGCCTCTGATACCCTGCCTCTCATTCCCTGCCTCTATTTCCGTGCATCCTTCTCTGCATCTTGTTTCCCACATCTCATTTCCCCCCTCTGATAACCCGCCTCTGATTCCATGCCTGTGATTCCCTGCCTCAGATTCCCCGCTTCAGATTCCCCGACTCAGATTCCCCGCCTCAGATTCCCCGCCTATTCCCTGCCTCAGATTCCCTGCCTCAGATTCCCTGCCTCAGATTCCCTGCCTCATATTCCCTTCATCTGATTCCCTTCATTTGATTCCCTGCGTCTGATTCCCCGCCTCTGATTCCCCGCCTCTGATTCCCCGCCTCTGATTCCCCACCTCTGATTCCCTGCCTCAGATTCCCTGCCTCAGATTCCCTGCCACTGATTCCCCGCATCTGATTCCCCGCCTCTGATTCCCCGCTTCTGATTCCCGCCTCTGATTCCCTGCCTCTGATTCCCCGCCTCTGAATCCCCGCCTCTGATTCCTCGCCTCTGATTCCCTGCCTCAGATTCCCCGCTCTGATTCCCTGCCTCAGATTCCCTGCCTCAGATTCCCTGCCTCCGATTCCCCGCCTCTGATTCCCCGCCTATGATTCCCCGCCTCTGATTCCCAGCCTCTAAATCCACACCTCTGAATCCCCGCCTCTGATTCCCCGCCTCTGTTTCCCCGCCTCTGATTCCCCGCCTCTGATTCCCCGCCTCTGATTCCACGCCTCTGATTCCCCGCCTCTGATTCCAGGCCTCTTATTCCCCGCCTCTGATTCCCCACCTCTGATTGCCTGTCACTGATTGCCCGCCTCTGATTCCCCGCCTCTGATTCCCCGCCTCTAATTCTCCACCTCTGTCTCTATGCCTCTCTTTCGCCTCCGCTTTTTCCCCTACACTCTTTCCGCGCCTCTCTTTCCCTCCCTCAATTTCAACAACTCTGTTTGATCTGTTCTGTCTACTTCATTTTCAACACACAAGTTCCAACCACTATGTTTCACCCATCACTTTCCCCGCCTCTATTTCTCCGCCTATGTTTACCCGCCTCTGTTTACCCACCTGTTTCACCGCCTCTGATTCCCCGCCTCTGATTACCCACCTCTGTCTCGACGCCTCTCTTTCGCCTCCACTCTTTCCCCTCCACTCTTTCCGTGCCTGTCTTTCCCTCCCTCAATTTAAACAACACTGTTTGATCTGTTTTGTGTACCTCATTTTAAACACACAAGTTCCAACCACTATGTTTTGCCCGCCTCTTTCCCCGCCTCTATTTATCCACCTATGTTTACCTGCCTCTGTTTACCCGCCTGTTTCCCCGCCTCTGATTCCCCACCTTTCATTCCACGCCTCTCTTTCCCTGCCTCTATTTCCGCGCCTCTTTCACTGCCTCTCTTTCCCCACATCTCTTTTCCTCCCGCTGATTCCCCGCCTCTGATTCCCCGCCTCTGATTCCCTGTCTCTGATTCACCGCCTCTGATTCCCTGCCTCAGATTCCCTGCCTCAGATTCCCTGCCTCAGATTCCCTGCCTCTGATTCCCTGCCTCAGATTCCCCGGCTCTGATTCCCTGCATCAGCTTCACTGCCTCAGATTCCCTGCCTCTGATTCCCCGCCTCTGATTCCCTGCCTCTGATTCCCCGCATCTGATTCCCTGCCTCAGATTCCCTGCCTCAGATTCCCTGCCTCAGATTCCCTGCCTCTGATTCCCCACCTCTGATTCCCCGCCTCTGATTCCCTGCCTCTGTTTCCCCGCCTCTGATTCCCCGCCTCTGATTCCCCGCCTCAGATTCCCCACCTCAGATTCCCCGGCTCTGATTCCCTGCCTCAGATTCCCTGCCTCAAAT